>NC_059425.1:2952654-3150154 GCF_021028975.2 Sphaerodactylus townsendi | reverse complement strand
TCTCTCTCTCTCCTCTTCCTCTCCCCACTCTGCCAAGTCGACTCCTTGCCACTCCCAGACTACTTTCCCCCGCTTCCTCCTTCCTCTTGCTCCGTTCCTTCCCCTCTGCCTCCCAGCTTCCACAACTCCCTCCCATGCCCCGTTGTGCCAAGCCTCGCTCGCCCATCTGCCTCCGCCTTATAAGCCCTCGCTGGGGCTTCTGGGGTGTTCCCCGACTCTGTGCTGCGCCCAGCTGACAGCTCGACGAGCCTCAGCTGCGTCGCCCCATTGCCGCCTCCTTGCTGTTCTGGCCCCCTGCCGGTGTTCCCACGTCGAGGCAGGTCTTCGCTGGGTTCAGCTGGTGGCTCCTGGCTGTCCCCGCCCCCTGGCAGACCGAGTTTGGGGTGAGCCATCGCGGCGACCCCCGGACACCCTTTTACGGCTGCCTTCCACTTTACCTAACAATATAATCTTTTGCAGTCACTGTTGTATTATCAGAATGTAACTAAAGTGCAACAGCCTCAGTTCATTTGAGTATCTAGGGAAAGGCCAGGCTTGATTCGATCTAGAACCCACTGATATGTCTTTTGGGCAGTCCACGTTATCTTTAAAACTCACCCCCAACACTACATTTCAAAGGATGCAACTTTCTTCCTGTCAGTTTTTGTCATTGTCCAATGTTCACATGGGCTCATTCCGCACATGCAGAATAATGCACTTTCAAACTGCTTTCAGTGCTCTTTGAAGCTGTGCAGAATGGCAAAATCCACTTGCAAACAGTTGTGAAAGTGGTTTGAAAATGCATTATTTTGTGTGTGCGGAAGGGGCCATGGATACATAGTAATGAGGTGTTGGCATGCAAGCCCACAGGAGGACAGGGGGTCACTTTCTAAAATGTCCTAGAAGTCGTGTCTCAGGTATCATAGACAGTCCAGACCAGGGGTCTTCAAACTATGGCCCTCCAGATGTTCATGGACTACAATTCCCATCAGCCCCTGCCAGCATGGCCAAGTGGTAGGGCTCATGGGAATTGTAGTCTATGAACATCTGGAGGGCCATAGTTTGAAGACCCCTGGTCCAGACCAAGACAGATGCCACATCTCGATACTAAAAGAGGTGTTTGCCTGAATATCCTTTCCCCTTCTCAAATAAGTAGGGATAACATCAAACAATCCCTCATAATGAATAAGTAGGGGTCAGTGTAAAACAGCAGTTAAATACACAAAATTACACTGGAAATGGCTTACCGCAAACGCTGTTAAATCTTCAAAGTAAAGTTATACTCAAAATTAAAACTATTCTCAATTGTATTTTTAATTAACTCGAAAAACACACTGTAGTGCTTGACAACTGAATGTCATTGGATAAACCACCATGGTGTTTTATAATAAAGAATATATACAAATACATTCACCAATCTACTGCCCACTAGAGCCGGCGTGGGGTAGCGGTTAACAGCAGGTGTACTCTAATTTGGAGAATCGGGATTGATTCCCTGTTCTGCCATTTGAGCTGTGTGAACTAGATTAGCTTTTGCACTCCAACACATGCCAGCTGGGTGACCTTGGGCTTGTCACTGTTCTTCGGAGCTCTCTCAGCCCCACCTACCTCACAGGGTGTTTGTTGTGAGGGGGGAGGGCAAGGAGATTTGAGTCTCCTTACAGGAGAGAAATGGGGGATATAAATCCAACTCTTCTTCTTCTTTAGGTAACTGGAACCCAGTTGTGAATCAGTCTTGTAATACTTCAAGAGGCTAGTGGTACCTGTAGAGTGAAATATAATGAGAAACCATCAATGAAAAAGAGCTGTAACGCATTGTACAATAAATCAAATAATTATCTTTCTACAAAGTACTCACTCACATGTGAAACCTTGAAGTCCATAAACCTTCTAAGTGGTTCCAAAGTAGAGTGGAATAATCAACTCTATGGAACCTGCCAATAATTTCAATTAGCATATAATTGCCTATGCTCAATTATAACTTGCTAGAATAGAATTAAAATAAATGTTGTTACCATTTTGGACATGGGTCTGAGTGGAGGTTCTTACTGCCGCAAATGTCCTTGACAAGATAAGATCACACAGAACTGTTACCCAGCTTTCACAGGTTGTGAACTTATTTTTAAGGAATTTCCACCAGCTGCTAAGAGTGTAACAGCACACAACTATTTTAAGTAGCCATGGGGAAAATAACTCGGCTTAGCAATGTGAGAGGCAGGCTGAGTAGGGATCTTTTAAGACTATGTATACCAGAAATGGCTTGAAACGTATCTGCAGAGAATTCACAAAAGACCAAATTGCAGTTTAAATATTTTTATATAAATTTTGGTTGCAAACAATCACACAGTAAGAAGTCAAGGCACATACACATTGGTCTGTGTGGAGGTTCTTACTGCCGAAAATGTCCTTGACAAGATAAGATCACACAGAACCTATAAAGGGAGGATGAATCCACCAGGTTCTCAATGTCCTAGGTGTGACTAATTAGAGATATGCAGAGAAGTCTGGTTCCGGTTCAAACCGACTGGCTCTAAAGTTCCAAGGCAGAAAATGAAAACCTTTCCATCCTCTGAAGCTGCCATTAAACATTCACGCCAGTGTTGTTCTCATCAATTGTCATGAGGATCCCAAAGCGCAGTTTCTGGATGCAATGCTCCACCAACGGCAAAGGTGGGATCCAGCAGGTTCTCACCAGTTCCCGAGAGTGGGTTGCTAATTATTTGTGTGTGCCGAGAGGGAGTTACTAATTGGGTCCGCTTTTTCCATCTCCACACCCTCGCCTCCCCGAGAGGCATCCGGCCTTTGAACGTGAAGGTTCCGTATAGCAATTGCGACTAATAATGTAACTCCCTGAACTGGGTTAATCCCTTCCAGGTACTGCAATTCATTGATTCTCAGCCTTTCGTGCCTTTTATCTCATCAGTCTCTATCAAAGAACCTGTGTGTTTTACCATTGCTGTGTTCAGATTTGTGAGTTGGGGGATTTTCCATAATGTGATGATGATTTAGAAATGACCTGGTGCAAAAAAAATTGGGGGGGTCGTGGTGGGGTGGCTGCCCATGGGGGGGCATCCAACTCAGGTTTTGCCCAGGGCTCAGGTTTGCCTAGGTATGCCTCTGCCCCCTTTGCTGAGGGGGGGCTGGCGAGGGAACCTGTTGCTAAAATTTTTGGATCCCACCACTGACAACGGGGCTTTTCTTACATGATTTTGGATGTGCAGAAGATGTTCTACAGACAGATTTTTAATTTTCTAAAAGTCTTTTTGTATCACAAGTAGAAAATCCATTAAATCTTCTAAAGAATTCCTTATAGAAAAATGAAATCTCCTTAGTCTCAATCATGAAGTGTCAGACCTGCGCCATCCTTGGCCTGGCAATTCGCATGTCTACAGCTCTGCTGCCGATGGCCCAGCCATGATCATGGCTCAAGGCCATGGGGTCTCTTTTGCTCGCAAGTAACTAGCAATAGTGCGTAACTGTTTCTCCTTATCTGCCTTCCTGAGGGAGTAAACTGCCTGTCCCAAAAACAATGTCTCTTTCTCACTGTCCTTTCACACGCTGATATTATGGAAATGCAAGGGTGGGGGGATAATGGGTTGAGTCAAACTGTAACCTTCAGATATATACCAGGGGCCAGAGAGCCAAACCCCAGTTTTGGCTATCTGGCCGTTGGGCTGACAAAGTTCCAAATAAAGCTCTTGAATCTTCCTTGAGTCTTATTATTGACTGGAGTACTAGACCCTTACATGAAGTGGCTGAGAAAACAAAAAACAGCATTACATTTGGGCTGAAAAAATAAAATGTTTCCTGCTCACTGCACAGCAAGCAGGAAACATTTTTAAAAATAGCTTCTGGGTGGGGGGGGGGTACAAAGAAGAGAAGAAGAAGAGTTTGGATTTCTATCCCCCCTTTCTCTCCTGCAGGAGACTCAAAGGGGCTTACAATCTCCTTGCCCTTCCCCCCTCACAACAAACACCCTGTGAGGTGGGTGGGACTGAGAGAGCTCTGAGAAGCTGTGACTAGCCCAAGGTCACCCAGCTGGTGTGTGTGGGAGTGCACAGGCTAATCTGAATTCCCCAGATAAGCCTCCACAGCTCAGGCGGCAGAGCTGGGAATCAAACCCAGTTCCTCCAGATTAGATACACGAGCTCTTAACCTGTTGCTCCTGTAGCACTCTACCCTCAAACACTTTTTTCCTTCCTGAAAATGTTTTATTTGTGCTGTGCAGAATGGGCCAATGTGTTACCAGACTGACTTGTGGTAGACCAAGGGACCCTGTTTTTAATACAGTGACAGCTCTACCACCTCAGCCAACTTTTGGAATACCCAGCAGCACCATGCCAAAATAGGGGAGTCTGTTTTGGTCATTGGCTCAGTGTACCTACAAGTAAAAAGACCTTTGCCTGGACTTGTTTCCCTCCCAAATAACTTGTCTAATGCTCTCTTACATCCTTCCTGACAGGATTAAGTCGACACAAAAGAACTTGTCCTGGAAAGAGACCCCATCTCCTTTCCTGGACCATACACCTCAGTGAAGACAATAAATGTATTACCTGCCCAGTGTTGTACTAACTAATGTTTCTTCCTCTGACTAATACCTTGAATGACCACCTTACTTTGCATTGTCATTGTTTCACAGCTGTAATTTCTTCATCTAACTTCCCCCTTGGAGATACTCCCAACCCTGAACATCAGGCTGATGCCTCAACCCATTAGACTAGCAACCTAACCATTAAGTTGATGTCTGTTTCTTGTCCTTCCCAGGAAGGGCAGGAAATCCCTTTCTCTAGGGAGATTTAGCATCATAGAATCATAGAGTTGGAGAGACCCCCAGGGCCATCAAGTCCAACCTCCTGCAATGCAGGAACACAAAATCACAGCACTACTCACAATCAAAGCACTCTGCATAACCCTAAGAGTTCTTTTTTCCCTATAAAAAGTCCACTTTCCCAGTGTTCAATATCTCTAGACATCTTCCTGTGGTACTGTTCCACAGTGCTTTTTCTCACAAAGCTAAGTGCGACTCACTCAGTTTTGTTCATTAGACCATTCTGCTCCAAGATCAGGCAACTATAACTTTTATTGGCCCTCCCTATATATTCCTCAGCTATTCCAGATCTATCCTCTCACAACTGTTCATATTATAGAACTGTGGGTGTGTTCTGCTGTTTCAGTGGTGCAGCACCCAAGGGTGGGGGCACGCGATGCCCTGGGCGTGCCCCAGCGCGGGGCAAAACCGGGGCATTCCAGAGGCTTTCTGGGGTGGGACAAGGGCAGGCGGCACTGCGGCAGGGGCGCAGAGCAAGCGTGCACCCCAGAAGCAGTTTCCCCTCACTCCAGCCCGTGCTGTTTTTATTGTGTGCTTGTGCACCCTATTATGTCTAAATAAAAATTGTTAAACTGTATCCGGTCTTCTGTGAGTTTCCTGCGAAAGACTCTTATATACATAGGCAATTTTATTTGTTTGTTTGTTTGTTTGTTTATTAAATTTCTATACCGCCCCATCCCCGAAGGGCTCTGGGCGGTGTACAGCATAAAAACCATACAGTATCAGATAAAAACTACTACTAATCAATAAAACTCACTAAAACTCCATTTAGACAGCGGTTAATACAATTAAACAATTAAACAGTTAAATAGTTAAATAAGAGGCGTCCAGAAAATCCATATTTAAAACCTTCCCCAAAGAGGGAGGACAGCGGGCCCCTAATTATGAGAGTTACCCTGATGTAAAACAACACAGGGAGCGAAGAGGGGGCACCACCATCAGTGGCTGGACACTCCAATGGCCCAGTGGAACAACACAGTCTTACAGGCCATGCGGAACTCGCCAAGATCCCACAGGGCCCAGACAGCTGGAGGAAGGGTGTTCCACCAGGCCGGGGCCAGAGCTGTAAAGGTCCTGGCCCGCATGGAGGCCAGCCACGTCATTGAGGGGCTGGGAACCACCAGCAAATTGGCCTCTGCTGAATGCAGAGATTGAGTAGGGACATACAGGGTAATACGGTCCCGAAGGTACAAGGGTCCCAGGCCGCATAACGCCTTAAAGGTCAAAACCCATACCTTGAAAATGATTCGGAATTCAACTGGGAGCCAATGCAGCTGGCGCAACACAGGCTGAATATGCTCGTGGAAGGCGCCCCCTGTGAGCAAGCGTGCCGCTGCATGTTGGACCAGTTTCAATCTCCGAATCAAACACAAGGGAAGGCCCGCGTAGAGCGAGTTACAATAGTGTAACCTGGAGGTGACCGTTGCATGAATCACAGTGGCCAGGTTCCACATTGCCCAGCCTTTTGCAAAGCCAAGAGTCTGCTCCTGTAATTCCCCTCACTAAAAGGGAGAGACTTCCCACCACTTCAGGTAACAAATGACTCTTATCTATCAGGAGGGAAAAAGATATGTTCAAGCAAAATAATATTCATCGTTTCAACAAGACCTTTTTCCAGGGCCAGAAAGTCTCGGGAAAAGGTAATGGCAAAGGCAAAGCTGAGCGAGCCCTGATCATAAGGTATACTGACTGAAAAGGAGCGTTCGAACGAGAAGACTATCCCCAAGACCACACAGGAAAGATGGACCTGCCCTTCTCCTTGATGACCCTAAAAAGTGATTGATCATGGGTGAGCAAGGTCAAAGGAGCGTATAATGTCTGCCATGGAGGCTGAGAGAGGTTGGTGAATAGGTGGGATGAGATCCCGCCCTGATTCGCCATTGTTCACCTCAACAAAGCCAAACAATACATGTTACATTTCATGAGCCCTGCCATCAGGGGTGTACCACTAAGGGGGCCATGTGGGGTCCAATGTCCCTGGGCTGTGGCCATTTAGTCATGTGGGGGGCATAAAATCACCCCACACTGCTCCTCATTACTCCCAGGTTCATACACAGATGTCAAAAAATATTGTTTGATGGAGGGAGAGTGGCCACCTCTTTTAAAGAATAGAATAAATTATGTTGACCTGAACTGTTAATGTATAATTACAGTTTTAAATTACTTTATAATGTTTGAATATTCCATCAACCCCTCTGCACATACAAAATCCAACCTAAGAAGGCTTTTCAGACTATCCCTTTTCTGGACATTTTATTTTAAATACAGCACACATAATTTTGACATCATTTAATAAGTATGCTACTGGAAGATCAAATGACTGAAGAAGAAGAAGATGAAGAAGAAGAGTTTGGATTTATATCCCCCTTTCTCTCCCATAGAAGACTCAAAGGGGCTTACAATCTCCTTGCCCTTCCCCGCTCACAACAAAAACCCTGTGAGGTAAGTGGGGCTGAGAGAGCTCCGAGAAGCTGTGACTAGCCCAAGGTCACCCAGCTGGCGTGTGTGGGAGTGTACAGGCTAATCTGAATTCCCCAGATAAGCCTCCACAACTCAAGCGGCAGAGCTGGGAATCAAACCTGGTTCCTCCAGAGTGCACCTGCTCTTAGCCACTGCTCTTAGCCACTACACCACTGCTGCTACACCACTGAAGCTACTGTGCTTTAATGCACCACTCTCTACCTTCCACTCAAGGCTTGTGCCCCCATCACCCCTCCCCCCCACAGGTTCAGCCCTTCAGTTCTCCACAATAAGCTTTTCAAACAACTCATAGTGGGTGGGTGTTTTACTCAGCCCTAAGGGTGCTCTAAGCCCATCCCACCCTGCCAAATAAGGCATGATGAGATATTTTGGGAATGACCGTTCTTCCTTCAGTGCCTCAAGGCACTTCCAATTGCTCTCCCACTACTGAACAATCCACCCGCTTATTGTTCCGCAGAAAGATTAAACTGAGTTTAACAACCACTTGTCCTTATTTTTCAATATCATGTTAGGCAGGCTGTTATGCAAATGTGTCAGGAAGACATCACAGCCTTTGGCAGAGAAGTGAACACTGCTATGACGATACAAGTGTGGCTGTAATGTGGTAGATCACAGGACTTCACCAGATCATCCACCTGGAAAAACAAACAAACAAGCAAAAAAACCCAAACCTCAACGCTTCCAGCTAAATGCCACCTTACAACACATTTCAAATAAAGGCAGAAAATGGAATAGAATCATAGAGTCAGAAGGCCAGCTAGTCCAATCTCCTGCTCAATGCAGGGTCAGCCTAAAGTATCCCTGACAAGCGTTTGTCCAGTTGGTGCTTGAAGACTGACAATGATGGAGAGGTCACCACCACCTTAGGCAACCAATTCCACAGTTAATTTAATGTAACAAAAAATCCTACTATCTAGCTCATACCTTTCTATCCTTCATTTATACCCATAATTGCAAGTCCTATCCCCTTCTACCAAGAGGAACACCTTTTTGCCATCCGGGAAGTGAAAACTTTTCAGGTATTTCAAGATATTTACCATGACAACCCCCCCCCCTCCAAAAATTTTAGTAACAGGTTCCCTCGCCAGCCTCCCCTCAGCAAAGGGGGCAGAGGCTTACCTCAGCAAACCTATGGGAGCCCCTCTTGGTGCAGTAAACCTGGAGTTGATGCCCCCCATGGGCAGCCAACACTCCCACCACAACTCCCCCCCAAAATTTTGTTTGCACCACGTCATTTTTAAATCATCACTGCACATTATGGAAAAAATGCCCCCCAACTCACAAATCTGAACATTAAGTAAATGGTGTGAAACACACTATGGTTCCTTTGATAGAGACTGGTGAGATAAAAGGTACGAAAGGCTGAGAATCCATGAATTGCAGTACCTGGAAGGGATTCACCCAGTTCAGGGAGTTACATTATTAGTCACAATTGCTATATGGAACCTTCACGTTCAAAGGCAGGATGCCTCTCGGGGAGGCGAAGGCGTGGAGGCGGAAAAGCGGACCCAATTAGTAACCCCCTCTCGGCACACACAAATAATTAGTAACCCACTCTCGGGAACTGGTGAGAACCTGCTGGATGCCACCTCTGACCCCCAATCTCTTTTCCACACTGTGCCTGGTTGAATGGTGGGGCTGGTGCATCTCCATTGCCTCACTCTGAGGTGATTTAACTAGAACTCTGAACCAGCCATTATTTATTTTTTCAGAACAGTTACTGAGTAGTCAGAGGGCCTTTCCCTTGACTTACTCTTTAAGCTCCTCGCAAGTACTTGAGGAGAGGTAGAGCATCGGGGTCCCTCTGCACTCCCTCACGAGAGGGGCGGCATGAAGCAAAAAGAGTCAGCTCTGACGTCAAGCTGCCGCAGTCAGCAAGCCCTCAGCACGCGGCATCCCTGGCGCTCTTGCAAAGGGCGCCTTTGGATGACCCTGCACAGAGTACGGGGTCGTGGGGACACCCGGGCGTGCGCCAGGGATGCCGTGCGCTGAGAGCAGTGCGCGGCATAGGGGGGATAGGGGAGAGTGGGGAAATGCCCAGACACAAAAACTCGCACCATTCACAGCACTTATTTGAACCAATCACAATGATCCATCAGTAATCAGTATAATAATCCAGTCATTCTTTTGTGTCTTGGTGGCTCATTCTAGTCTCTCCTATGAGCCAGCGTGGTGTAGTGATTAAGAGCAGATGGATTCTAATCTGAAGATCCAGGTTTGATTTCTCACTCCTCCACCTGAGTGGCAGAGGCTTATTTGGTGAACCAGGTGTGTTTCCACACTCCTACATTCCTGCTGGGTGATCTTGGGCCTGTCACAGAAACTCTCTCAGCCCCACATACCTCACAATGTGTCTGTTGTGGGGAGAGGAAGGGAAAGGAGCTTGTAAACCACCTTGTGTCTCCTTACAGAAGAGAAAGATGGGATATAAATTCAAAATTGCTCCACCACCACCACCACCACCTCCTCCTCCTCCTCCTCCTCCTCCTCCTCCTTCTTCTTCTTCTTCTTCTTCTTCTTCTTCTTCTTCTTCTTCTTCTTCTTCTTCTTCTTCTTCTTCTTCTTCTTCTTCTTCTTAGTCCAGTCCACATTTTACTTGCTCATTTGCAAGAATTTCATGTGGCACCTTATCAAAGGCTTTACTAAAATCTAGGAATATGACATCAATAGCATTCCCTTAGTCTACCGCGCATGTCACTCTATCTGAAAAAGAGATGAGATTAATCTGGCATGATTTGGTTTTGAAAAACCCATGTTGACTTTTAGTGATCACATTATTTCCTTCTATGTGCTTACGCACTGTATGTGTAATGATCTGCTCCAGAATCTTTCCTGGTATTGATATCTAGATGGTAATTGTTTGGGTCATCCAGGCTTACTGGTTGGTAATTGTTTGGGTTCTCTTTTTCCCCTTTTTGAAGATGGGAATAACATTAACCCTCCTCCACTCCACTGGGACGTCTCCTGTTCTTCAGGAGTTCTCAAAGATTATAGCAAGTGGTTCTGAGATTACTTCTGCCAGTTCTTTTAATATCCTGGGATGCAGCTCATCAGGTCCTGGAGATTTGAATTCATTTAAAGTAGTCAGATATTCTTATACTACCTCTTTATTTTGTGCTGAATTTCTCTTACTGTATCTCCTGTTTAATTTTCTCCTGGATGAGCACTGTTTCCCTCTTGGGGAAAAAATGAGGCAAAGAAGGTGTTGAGTAGTTCTGTCTTTTCTCCATCCTGTGTTAGTATTTTGCCATCTCCTCCACGCAGTGACTCTAACCTATCATTTTTCTTCCTTTTTTTCTACAGACATGCCCCAACCTCTGTGGCAAGCCTCAGCTCATTGTGCCCTTTAGCTTTTCTGACTTTCTCCCTACATGTCCTCCCTATTTGTTTGAATTCTTGGTGATTTCCCCCCTTTTCCATTTCTTGTACTAAGTTGTCCTTTTTCCATCTTAGCTCAGTTGAAAGTTCTTTGGACATCCATCCTGGTTTCCTTAGACACCTCCCATTTCCCCTCCTCATTGGAACTGTTTCAAATGGTGCCTTCAAGATCTCACTTGAAGATCTCCATCATGCATTCCCTTCTCTTTTAGTATTTTTAACCACAGGATTCCACCCAGTAGTTTCCTAAGCTTACTGAAGTCTGCTTTCTTAAAGTCTAGGATGTATCCCCTTTACACTGTAGTATCCCCTTCCCACTGTATAACAAACTCCAGGAGAACATGGTCACTCCCAGCTAAGGATTCTACCACTTCCACTCCGCTAATCAGGTCATCATTATTTTATTTAAACAGGAAGTAGATCTTAGAGATAGCCATTTCCCCTTGTTGCTTCCTTCCACCTTCTAAGACTCATGTAGGAATTAAGCTCTACTAGGGGTAAATGAGAAATTTACGTTTGCAGACCAAGCCAGACTGAAGAGTTGGATGAAGCCTTCCTGGAACAGATGACCAAACATTCCGAGAGGAAAGAAGTAGTAGATCCCAACAAATGTCAGGATAATAGAAATCTCCCATTACTACTACTTCTTTCCTCTCGGAATGTTTGGTAATGGGGAGTTGAGATGAAATTGCCACCTGTGCATCCAGATCCTTCAACTTCCTTCCCAGAGCCTCAAAATCCCTTCTAATGTCCCAGAAACTACATCTTACAGGGTCATTTGTTGCCCCGTGAATCAAAAGGAAGGGGTAACAATCAGTGGGCTTGACAAATCTTGTCAGCTTTTCTGTGACATCTTCGATTTTTGCCCCAGGGAGACAGCACACCTTTCGAGACATCTTGTCAGGCCTGCAAATGACTGTTTCTATTCCCCTCAACGAGGAGTTTCCTCCCACCACCACCAGATATCTTTTCTGGGGTTTTGCAGATGCCATTTCATGAGCTGAGCTTTCTGGCCCCTGAACATTTTCTGAGGGCTCACTTTGTTGCTCCTGTATGTGTTCCTTATCCTCACGGACAGGGGAGAGAACTTCAAATTTATCTTGTAGATTCAAACTCAAAGAAGGCTCCCTGGTCCCTCTACTTCGAGTTGCATTCCTCCAATTGCCCAACTTTGGCGTTTGAGAGCTGCTGTCCTCCTCAGAGAGATCTCCTGGGGGTTCCACACCTATTGTTGTCTACTCCATTCTGTCTGAGAAATCTTCATTTTTCTTAATGTTCTGAAGTGTAGATGCTTGTGCCTCTAACAACCAGCTTGCACTTGCTGCAGGTGTAAATACCCACATTGCCCAGCAAAAACAAACAAACAAACATTCCACAACCATTGCAGGTGACTGCAGCAACTCCCTGACTATCCACATTTAGTAGTCTTCATTAGTGTTTCCTTCAAAACGTCTTGCCTCTTTAACCAAGGACTTGTTCACTGAGCTCCAGGGAATGAGACCTAGTGTCTGAAGCCTCTACCCCAGACTCTGAGGCCCAGGGAGCTGTTCACATGGGGGGCGCAGCTGCTTCACAGCCGTGCCTCCCTCGCTCCTCCCCAGCGGCACGAAGCCGCCATTTCCCCACCTCTCTCCCCAAGTGAGGTTTTTGGAAAACGGCGGCTTCCAGCTGCTGCCGTGCGAACGGCAGCGGCTGGAAGGCACCATCCCTCCCCCTTTGCCCAATCGACTTACCATCCCTGCGACCATCCAGCACGTCGCCGAGGCCTGGGGACATGCCCCCCTGCCCTGCGACTCCGGAGTGGTTGCAAAGGGCAGGGGGGGTGTTCCCTGGCCTCGGCGATGCACCGGACAGTCGCAGGGACGGTAAATTGATAGTGCGACAGCATGGCACGGCACCGTCTTCCAGATTGTGCGAACAGTCCCGGGGGGGTTAGGTCGGCATCTTGTACACCAACCCGACCCCCAGCGTGGCCATGCGGAAGCGGCCCTAGTGTCTGAAGCCTCTACCCCAGACTCTAACACACCTTGTATTGTCTCCCCCAATACCGCTTACTTTTGCTTTTGGCCTGCTCCCTTTCTGCTTCCTCCCAGAGGTCAGGCCACGTGCTTCTGCCTCGATCAGAGTGACATGTTGGCCTGCTTTCAGTTCCTGGGTTTTGCTAAGCCAGTCTGTGGAGCAAAGTGGGCCCTCTGGTCAGCCCCGTGCAATATCATTAACCTGTAAGTGCCCTCCAGTCAGCCCCGGCAATCACAGTTGATTGTAGATCACAGACTTCATCATGCCTGATGTGAGTTAATCCTCACATGGGCAACATGTCCCTAGCTGATAAACAAGCAGCGACAAGGTAGCGCATTGTTTACAATAATGTTTTGTCGTCTAATAAACAGTTTGTTACTGATGCCTCACTTCCTCTGGGGAAGCTCTGGGGACCAGTATAAAAGGGATCCACTGGCCAAGAGCTCTTCACTTACTGAACGAGTTTCGTCCATTGAAACAAGGTAAGTCTTTTCCTGTGAATCTGCCAGTGTGAACTTTATAGTGTCGTTCTGTTTTTGACGTTGAATGTTTTCATTCGAAACAAAGGATGGTCAGTTTTATCGCTTTGCTTTATTGAGTTGCTTACTTTAAAAAACCTATTTGAGGTCACTGGGGTGCTGTGTGGTTTTTGGGCTGTATGGCCGTGTTCTAGCAGCATTCTCTCCTGACGTTTCGCCTGCATCTGTGGCTGGCATCTTCAGAGGATCCTCTGAAGATGCCAGCCACAGATGCAGGCGAAACATCAGGAGAGAATGCTGCTAGAACACGGCCATAAGCCTTCGACAATATTGGAGGTCAACCTATTGTTGTCCTCATAGACCAAATTTGGTCTTTGAGGGGTGGCAGCTATAATGCGTGCTCAGCAATGGAACTGGATGCCTAGAGGGGTGGGGAGCTGCCCTCTCCAGCAGACTTTACGCAACAGCCAGAAAAACACTTGCCTGGGACTGGGAGGCTCTAGGCCAGTGGTGGCGAACCTCTGGCACGGGTGCCAGAGGTGGCACTCAGAGCTCTCTCTGTGGGCATGCACAAACAGAGTTGCCCGCCCAGTGGTGGGATCCAAAAATTTTAGTAACAGGTTCCCATGGTGGTGGGATTCAAACAGTGGCGTAGCGCCAGTGGGATTGGGTGGAGCACGATGGGGGCGTGGTCGGGCATTCTGGGGCGGGGCATTCCTGGGCGGGGCTGTGGCAAGGACGCAGCTGCTGCGCCGGTCCTTGGGTGGGAAACGAATGCACACAGGCGCAGGCTGCCACGCATGCCGGTCACCTCCTGCTAGACCAGGGGTAGGCAACCTTTACCACCCAAAGAGCCATTTGGACCCGTTTTCCACGGCCCCAAAGATCTACCAAGCCGGAGAGGCAGCTCCGCACAGAGCCGCCTCCGGTTCGGTCCCTCCACTCACCTTTCCTTCCAGAGCTGGGAGATGGAGGCGCCAGGCAGGGAAACCCCCTCTGCCCAAGAGAGCAGGCAGCCACCTGCTCCATGGGGCAAAGGGGGGATGGTGTCTGCGGCCTGCCCAGTGCTGCTGCCTCTTGCACTGCAGGAGGCAGTGGCGCTGGGCAGGGAAACCCCCTCTGCTCAATGGGGCAGATGGAGAATGGCATCTGCGGCCTGCCCGGTGCCACCACCTCTTGCGCTGTGGGAGGCAGCAGTGCCAGGCAGGGAAACCCACTCTGCCCAACAGAGCAGGCAGCTGCCTGCTCCATGGGGCAGAGGGGGGATGGTGGCTGTGGGGATGACAGAGGGGGGATGGTGGCTGCTCTGGAGGGACATGCCAAGCTACCCTCCAACCTCCAGGGGCGTGTCCCTCCAACCCTCCAGAGCAGCACTGGAAGGAGAGGTGAGTGGAGGGGATGCAAAAAGGGGCATCCTGACGCACGGAACCGCCTCCGGTTCAGCTCCTCCACTCACCTTTCCTTCCAGCGCTGCTCTGAAGAGCTGGGGAGTCACGCCACGCTATCCTCCGACCTCCAGGCTACGTGGAGCTGCAGTATAAGCTACGTGGACCTCCAGGCTACATGGAGCTGCAGGCTACGTGGAGCTGCAGGCTACGTGGAGCTGCAGTATAAGGCTGAAAGAGCCACATGCAGCTCTGGAGCCGCGGGTTGCAGACCCCTGGGCTAGACTGTTTAAAGTTCTGCGTGCTACTGCTGAGAGGAGGGGCATAACTAAGGCAAAAATCACGTGGCAAAATCACCAATTAGTAACCCCCTCTCAGCACACACAAATAATTAGTAACCTACTCTCGGGAACCTGTAAGAACCTACTGGATCCCACCTCTGTTCCTGCCCCCCACACATCTAGGCTGGCCTGGGCCCCTGGGCTCGATTATTAGCATTAAACCTAAGACCTAGTTTTGGGGGAGCAGTGTAGGTAACCCTGTTAAGCGCTGTTAAACCCCACTGATTTTCATGCGAAGAACTAAAGCACGATCCTTTACCTGGGAGTAAGCTCGGTTGCTGGCAATAGGGCTGGCTTCTGAGTAAACCTTCTTAGGGTCATGATTCACCCATTGGAAGAGTTGCACAGTAGCTTCAAAGCAAAACCACCAACTACCACCAAGCTTACTCCCGAGTAACGCACGCCTCGGAGCCAACCGTTTTTTTCTAAACTAAAACCTCAGTATTCAGGTTAAATTGCCATGTTGGCACTTTGTGATAAATAGGTGGGTCTTGGGTTGCCGTTTGGGCACTCGGTCTCGAAAAGGTTCGTCATCGCTGCTCTAGGCTGATTCTGCCTTGAGCAGGGGATTGAACTAGATGATATGTGCGACCTCTTCAAACTCTATGATTTGATGACACAGAGGTAAAAAATATGGAATAGTTTGGTAATAGTGAACACTTGGGAGTAAATGAAACCCTTGGTCCATATACTGTAACGGGTATCAACTCTTAGCAATGAGTATTTATCAGCTATGAGTATTCATCAACTATTAGTGCTACTGATGGTGAAAACAATTCAGTACTGATAGTGAAAAAAACCCCAATAAAAAGCAACCAAACTTTTAACGTGTACATTATGCATTTTAAAGTTTTAAAAACATAGTTTTTGTGTGTGTGTGTTATCCAAAACCAACTCAGGCAGTTGGATCAGAAACTCTAGGGCTATTGGCACATCAACAATTTATTTTATTGTTGTGGGAAGGGTTTTGTAGTTTAATAATTCCTAGGGGGAATTCCTTTCTCTGAGGCCCCTTCCGCACACGCAAAATAATGCGTTTTGAAACCGCTTTCACAACTGTTTGCAAGTGGATTTTGCTATTCCGCACAGCTTCAAAGAGCACTGAAAGCAGTTTGAAAGTGCATTATTCTGCACGTGCGGAATGAGCCCGAGATTATTCTTTTGAGATGTATTAAATCTTCTTCTTGCCCCCTCCCCTTTGGGAAGTGGGGTTTCTCTTTGAAGAGAAACCAATGCACCTTTTTGGAAATTCATCCCTTGGACTTGTTTTATGGCAAACATCGCAGGGAGGTCCTCCAACAGGAGGGTCAGATCAACTTCCTTCCACAAGGGACTGTTTTGAAAGAGGACTCAAAGTCCTAAAGAGAGGGAAAGAAACAGGTTGTTGGATTCCAGGGGTGAAATGGGTTAAAAGGCATCTACCTTTTGAAGAGGAGTCCATGCACCCTTTTGTAAATTTCTCCCTGGGACTTGTTTTATGCCAATACCTGTTCTCAATGCTACAAACCAGACTCCTTTTCAGAAGAACAGCTCCCATGATCGGGAGATCCTGGCTGATCGGTTGTCACTGCAAAGCATCAGCCAGAGCCCAGGCATAGGGACAGCTCAGCCACCCAATTTTCCCCAGTAGCCAACAGAGGCAAGTTACAAAGGCCTCTATATGCTTTAGTATGCTTTAATATGCTTAAAAGAAACAGTTCCTATATCTCCATAGCATTCCGACCGGAGGGGCCCAAACTGGCCCGGTCTCATTAGATCATGGACACCACGCAAGGTCAGTCCCAGAGGTTCTCACAGGTTTCCGAGAGTAGGTTACTAATTATTTGTGTGTGCCGAGAGGGGGTTACTAATTGGTGATTTTGCCACGTGATTTTTGCCTTAGTTACGCCCCTCCACTCAGCAGTAGCGTGCAGAACTTGAAGCAGTCTAGCAGGAGGTGCACCAGCGTGCGTGGCAGCCTGCGCCTGCGTGCATTCGTTTCCTGCCCAAGGACCGGCGCAGTGACTGCATCCTTGTCACAGCCCTGCCCAAGAATGCCCTGCCCCTGGAATGCCTGGCCATGCCCCCATCATGTCCCGCCCAGCCCCATTGGCGCTACGCCACAGTTTGAATCCCACCACCATCTGTTTCTAAAATTTTTGGATCCCACCACTGGTCAGTCCTGATTATTATTTGGATGAGAGACCACCAAGGAAGTCTGGGGTTGCTAAGCAGAGGCAGGTTATGGCAAACCACCCACATTCATCTCTTGCCTTGAAATCCCTACAAGATTACTGCAAGCCACCACTACAAGACAGTGGTGGGATCCAAAAATTTTAGCAACAGGTTCCCATGGTGGTGGGATTCAAACAGTGGTGTAGCGCCTATGGGACTGGGCTGGGCATGACGGGGCCAAGGGCGGGCATTCCAGGGTCACGGCATTCCTGGGCGGGGCTGTGGCAAGGATGGGAAACGAATGCACGCAGGCGCAGGCTGCCGTGCACGCCGCTGCCCCTCCTGCTAGACTGCTTCAAGTTCTGTGCGCTACTGCTGAGAGGAGGGGTGTAACTAAGGCAAAAATCATGTGGCAAAATCACCAATTAGTAACCTCCTCTCGGCACACACAAATAATTAGCAACCTACTCTTGGGAGCCTGTGAGAACCTGCTGGATTCCACCTCTGCTACAAGATCACTGGCAGCCCTTGATGGCTCTTTTCACCATTATAATTTAATAGCATTCTGACTCTACACTGACATAGTGTGCCATTTTAAAAAAAGAAGAAGCAAAAACCCTCAGTCAGCATAGGGTGGAGGGGGGAGAGAATGGCAGACACAAGGATCGCCCTTGTGTTGATGCCCCACACCTGCTGGAAATACCACTCCATTAGCCATATCACCCCGTGAGGGATTTTCTCCCTGCGGAAGCAGACCTGGGCACAAATACTTTCCCACAAAGTGTGAAATCTAGATTCATAAGAACATAAGCACAAGCCAGCTGGATCAGACCAGAGTCCATCTAGTCCAGACTCTGCTACTCGCAGTGGCCCACCAGGTGCCTTTGGGAGCTCACGTGCAGGATGTGAAATCAATGGCCTTCTGCGGCTGTTGCTCCCGAGCACCTGGACTATTAAGGCATTTGCAATCTCAGATCAAGGGGGATCAAGATTGGGAGCCATAGACTGGTAACCACCACTCTCCCTTCTCCTTCAAAATATTAATGATGAAACTAGTTGCTTTTAACCAGAGCACTGACCCTTGATTTTAGAGAACAAACTCACTGGTGCCTTTTCTCTGTTTCAGCCCTCCCTTTCCTTCAACAATGTCCTGTCTCTGTAGCAGCAACTGTGGTTCCTCCAATAGGGGCTCGACCATCATCTGCATCCCCTCTAATGACCAAGGTTCCTGCTGCCAACCCTGCTGTTGCTGCTGTCAACCTTGCTGCCAACCTTGCTGCTGCTGCTGCCAACCTTGCTGCTGCTGCCAGCATTGCTGCTGCTGCCAACCTTGCTGCCAACCTTGCTGCTGCCAGCCTTGCTGCCAACCTTGCTGCTGCCAACCTTCCTGCCAACCTTGCTGCTGCAAACCTACCTGCCAACCTTGCTGCTGCAAACCTACCTGCCAACCTTGCTGCTGCAAACCTACCTGCCAACCTTGCTGCTGCAAACCTTCCTGCTCACCTTGCAGCAGCAGCTGCTGCCAGCCATCCAGTTGTAAGGCCACCTGCCCACCTCCCTGCAACCAGTGCAAGATATGATGATGGATATTTGGAGCGCCGAGTGGTCCTGAAGCAAACCTGGACAGCCCCAGAGCTGGAACAACACTGATGCTCTCTGCCTCTTTGCGAAGATCTGCCCATCAGAGTTCTAAGCTCCTGCTTTATTGTCATAGCTCGGCACCTGCCCTCCTTGCCTAATTTCAGATTCTTCTCTTCCTCGCTTTCCTAACTGAAAAAAAGAAGTCTCTCAAAATCCCCACTTTGCTTTCTCCTTCTTCTCCCTCTCTTCCTGTGTTATGAAACCATCGCTCTCCCTTCTCCTTCAACTGTTTGGTCCGCCAACAACACTAACGGAAGAATGTCACTAATTCTGTACAGCAACATCGCCTGTTTTGTTTTTTTATTTCAACAAACAGGGTGGTCTTATTGATCTTAAAATAAAGTTTACCATTACAGTTGATGAATAGCGTATGATTGCAATTCATCGATGACCTATCAAAACTCAAAAATATTGCATCATATACACCAATTCTGATTCATTTTTTATACACATGGACTTTCCACCAAATCATCAAGTGCCATACCTTTCCCAATGGTCATTTCCGAATAGCAAAATCATACATGTGTAGAAGAAGAAGAAGAAGAAGAGTTTGGATTTATATCCCCCCTTTCTCTTCTGTAGGAGACTCAAGGGGGCTTACAATCTCCTTGCCCTTCCCCCCTCACAACAAACACCCTGTGAGGTGGGTGGGGCTGAGAGAGCTCCGAGAAGCTGTGACTAGCCCAAGGTCACCCAGCTGGCGTGTGTGGGAGTGCGCAGGCTAATCTGAATTCCCCAGATAAGCCTCCACAGCTCAGGCAGCAGAGCTGGGAATCAAACCCGATCCCTCCAGATTAGATACACGACCTCTTAACCTCCTACGCCCCTGCTGCTCTTGTACCACCAGGTATTTTTTTTTACCTGGGTCTATTTTATCCTGGGGTGCCCATTTGCATGGCTGCCCATTTTGTGAAGGAATCCAATGAAGGTCTGGATGGCCTTCAGTGAGGGAAGGGAGGGAGGAAGGGGTGGCATGCAAGGGAGATGAGGGAGGGGAAGGGGGCCCAGCATCTGGACATGGCCCACCCACCCTAGCGGAGGGAGAGATGGGAGGGGGAGGGGTAGCATGCAAGGGAAGGGGGCCCTCCACTCCCACACTGAAGGCCATCCTCACCTCCCTCCCCACCCTTTCATACCACCCCTCCCTCCCCTTCCCTTGCATGCCACCCCTCCCCTCCCCCTCCCTCCATTAGGGTGGGTTGGCCATGTCCAACAACAACACAAGACTTTATTGGCATATAAAACAGGACACAATTTTAAATCAAAACAAGGTTAAGAAATACAGTTAAAATTACTAATTTCCAATATAAAATTTGCAACAGTTTCACAAAAGAGCACATCAGAGCTGTTCAGGAGATTGGGTATCTTATAACACTCATGCCACTGAGAACATTGCAAGAAAATGGAATTCATGTATTTCATGCGTATCTTATTGTATTTAGGGCATAGAAACAGAGAATGGTCAATTGTTTCAACCGTAGTCATATCACATGAACAAACTCTTTTAGAATGTTCCATATTCTTAATTCTTCCCTCCAGCAGAGCTGATGGCAGCACATTACATCTTGCAGTAGCCAAGGCTCTCCTCTGGGTGGGATTAATAATGTAGTCGGAGAACAGCTCGCATGGGATTAATAATGTAGTCGGAGAACAGGTTGTCTTGGCAGCACGAGTCAAATTATGAAAATCAAGATCCAAGAGCCTATTCTTAACTAGTCTGAAGGCTTCTACCTTTGTGAGCATAAGGAGTGATTCCAAGGGAAAACCAATAGCTTCAATGGCCATGTCCAGATGCCGGGCCCCCTTCCTCTGCTCCCCTTCCTCACTGAAGGCCATCCAGGAGGAAATATTCCATCCCACTTGCCCTGATTTTAATAACTGAAAAGGAGATGACTTTCCCCAGTACAGATGTTTCTTATATAATCCTGTGGAGAAACAGGCTTGCTTTGCCTGGCAGGCCCTACCTGCACTCTGCACACCCCCAGAAAGAAAGAAAGAAAGAAAGAAAGAAAGAAAGAAAGAAAGAAAGAAAGAAAGAAAGAAAGAAAGAAAGAAAGAAAGAAAGAAAGAAAGAAAGAAAGAACAGTTTCCTATGAGTTCCACCCCCCAATAAATTACTGCTTCAAAACAGCCTTTTAAGGTGTTCTGCATAAATGCAGCACTTCACAATGACTAGTAATAGTTACCCATAATTGGTTAGTTATTACAAACTTTCAATTTTTGCTCATTAAAATAACTAGCTGTGGGGTCCAATTGGAAGTTTGGTTTGGGAATATGACAGTTTCTAGTCCTGCCCTCCAAGAATCTGTCAGTCTTTTATGTATGTTATGTAGCCACAGGCCGTAAAATTACTAAACATATACATTCCATATTGCGTATTGCAAACTGTTCTTGTAAACCTATTACAAACAGATTGCAAAGCGAATAAAACCCATAAAATAAAATAAAAGCCCATGAATATTATAACATTACAATTTGACTGGATTCTTGCAGAATTAGTAGGTACTAATTGCTTCTTTTATTTATTGCTTAAAAAAAGAAAAAATAGCAACTTTTGAGAGTTTCCAGCAGAATAGCACCAACCAATAAAAAAGCTAATGTATTCCTCATCAGAGCTGGAAAAATTTACCAGAAATTTAGTCCAGCAATGTATGGCAGATGGGCACATAGAAAGAGCCACAGAAACGTAATGGGCAAGCATCTTTAATTGTATTGATATCACAGGGAAAAAGGTGATACTCCACAGGTATTTTTTTGGCATCCGTCCTGCAAGAACTCATTTGGCACGGTTTGAGGATATGCACTAGAGAATACTTTTTTTAATGAGGCATTGGTGAGATTGGCTGAATAATGGGAGAAAAAGAAAATCAGGAATCATTTCTATAGTTTCTAACTAGAAAGGTGCCCTCCTTGAAATACAGCCAGACTGGAAAAGTGTAGAGACTAAATAGATACGATCCATTCTTCCAGGATCCTTCCAGTCTCCTTAGCAGCATGGCGAAGGCAAAATTGAAAGAAATTGAGATCCTGGTGTGTTTTTCTCCAGGTAAAATCCCTCCATCTGTCTCACCAGGAGACCCAGCCAGTTAGTTCTGTACACCAGAAAAGATGTGTAACATCCGACCATTCCTAAGCACATTGTGGCCCTGCTTAACGGTGAAAATACTGTGTGACAATAAACGGTGACAGTCATTATTGCATCCTTAAAAGTAAGGCATTGGTGTGCATTAAAAGAAAAAAAATAGAGAGGGGAAACTACAAACCACCCCCAGACATTTTTGGCAAATTATTCAGCTTTCATAATATTTGGATTTATTTTATTGACCGTTCACCAACAAATATTTACTATATGCTACCCTCCAATAGCTATCCAATGGGGATCGAGATGGATTGAATAGATTGATTCGGAACCCTGCCCCTTACAGGGAAATTGTTATTACAAATCCAGATTTGGGTGCAAATCCGGTGGGGGGGTGGGGTTGATTCTGATTTAAGTTTTGAGATCCAGTTTATTTTCTGGCTATTTTCCTTTTACTTGTACGTAAACACCTTTCTGAAATAAAGGGGAAAAAACCCACTTTGGCCATTTATTCATCCGTTATTTATCCCACAGCTGTTTGCTTTGCAGTGGTGGTTTCCCTCAGTTATTGTTTGCACAGGGGAATCCTTAGCTAAGTTGGTCAACCATTTTGCCGGTCCTCACTTGCTTGTGTGACTTCCCTTTGGATGGATGGATGGATGGATGGATGGATGGATGGATGGATGGATGGATGGATGGATGGATGGATGGATGGATGGATGGATGGATGGATGGATGGATGGATGGATGGATGGATGGATGGATGGATGGATGGATGGATGGATGGATGGATGGATGGATGGATGGATGGATGGATGGATGGATGGATGGATGGATGGATGGATGGATGGATGGATGGATGGATGGATGGTAGGTGGGTAAGTGGGTGGGTGGGTGGGTGGGTGGGTGGATGGATGGATGGATGGATGGATGGATGGATGGATGGATGGATGGATGGATGGATGGATGGATGGATGGATGGATGGATGGATGGATGGATGGATGGATGGATGGATGGATGGATGGATGGATGGATGGATGGATGACAGACCGACAGACAGACCAGCAGACAGACAGACAGACAGACAGACAGACAGACAGACAGACAGACAGACAGACAGACGATGATAGATAGATAGATAGATAGATAGATAGATAGATAGATAGATAGATAGATAGATAGATAGATAGATAGATAGATAGATAGATAGATAGATAGATAGACAGATAGACAGACAGACAGACAGACAGACAGACGGACGGACGGACGGACGGACGGACAGTCGGTCGGAATATGGCCATACATATATATGGCTACTGGAATATGGCCATACAGCCCGGAAACCACACAGCACCCCAAGGACTGGAGAGTCTCTGACTATAATTGAAAAGTGTTTGAAAATGGGGCATTGAATAAAACCGAGAAATGAAGAGAATACAGACATACTACCAAAGCTATCTTCAGAACCGCTTCTCGCTATCATTTTTTTAAAAACCCTCTTTGTGGTGGGCAAAGGGATGGGCACTGTTCTCCAGATCCTTTTTTCCTGGAAACAGGAGAATGCCCTGGAACTATCAGGGCATGGTTCGCATCCTTGAAACTCACGCATAAGATACATATCTTTTCATTATTCTCCGGCTGATTAGCTTACTTGACTCAGGGCAATTATATGAGTCACTGGATCAAAGGGGCTGTAAGCAAAGTTAGTTTAATTGGACTGTCCCCTTCCCTTCTCGTACAATTAAGCTATGATTTGTCACTTCAGTCAATTAAACAAAGACTGTGGGATGCTACATCAGCTGATCTTGGGATGCACTCCTGTTCTGCATGCTCTCCATTTTTTAACAGCCGTTGCCCAATGTCTTTTTACCAAATGCAATGTTTTTTTACCAAATGCCCTTCGGGGGTAGGGCGGTTTATCAAATAAACAAACAAACAAATAAATAAATGAAAGAACTTAACAGACAACCATGATCGCTGGTTTTTCCACTGAAGCCAGATTAAATGTTTTCCTGTTCCCCCCAAGTAGATATGCTGGAATCCACATCAGTCTCGACTGTGTACTTGTACTTTCCAGTAACCTGAAACCCTGTCGCACATTACTTTAAGTTCTAATCCCATGGTGGCGAACCTTTGGCACTCCAGATGTTATGGGCTACAATTCCCATCAGCCCCTGCCAGCATGGCCAATTGGCTGATGGGAATTGTAGTCCATATCATCTGGAGTGCCAAAGGTTCGCCACCACTGTATAATCCATATGGACATGAGTGACAAACGAGGATTCCTTTACTACTGAAGAGGTTGAGCATCAATGCTGTGCAGTCTGGCATGAAATTCTCATTAGAGGATGAGCCCTTGTATTACCTTGTTTGAGGCATAATTTCTAACAGAGGTTTTGAGGAGTAAGAACCAGGGATTACCGGATACAAATGATCTCCAATTAACAGAGGCTTACATTTAATTATCGTCTTATGTTTAGTTTAGTTGTGTAAGCTGAACCTAATTGTATAATCTCTGTGTCATAAACTGGTCTATTGACTGCAGTAAATTTTTTATGTATACCAATAAGAGAATCAAGCAAGTCATCTTAAAACAGGCCGGCTACTTCTGCCTGCTTTGGGAAAGCAGATCAGAATCCTCACTCTGTCGTGGAAACTAACTGGGTGATCTCGGGCTGGTCACATGACCTTTGTATATGCTACCTTATAATGTTGTTTTACTGAATAAAGAGGTGGAAAGACAAACGGCGTAAGCCATTACGTGTCCGGAATTGGGTGTAAAATGGGGAATAGTGAAATAAATGCCTCTATTTGCTGTCCGAGGGTGGATCTCTTTTTGTGCGAGTCCCTTTACCAATAATACACACTATTCAATTGCTGGGGTAATAAATTGGCCATAGCCATTTTATTGAGCAGAAGCATGAGGCTAAGCACGGGTCTGGGTCTGGTCATGCGGGTGACGTGCGACAGCTCAGCAGGGCGGATGCCTCGTCCCGAGCTTCGTTCTATTGCGGGGCTCGGCCGGGCGGACGCTCCTGGCCAGAGATGTTCCCCTTCGGCCTGGTTCGACAGGGGCGGTCGCCTCTTGCCACTGTTGCCGTTCCCAAGGGGAAGGCGTAGCTCCCTAGCTCCCTTCCCTTCCAGAGCCATACCCATACGCCAAACTGCCAATCATCAGGGCTATGACAAAATAAGCATGCACTGACATAAAAAAAAATTTAGGGAGAGGTGGGTGGGCAAATCGTAAGCCAATGAGCACATGGCCCGGGACAAAGGAGGGGAAGCCGCTTTAAAGTCTCTCTTGCCCCTCCTTTCCTCTGGTGATGCTAGCCCTTCTCTAGCATGGCTCCTTCTCCCTTCTGCCCCTCCTTTAATGGGGGGCATCACTGGCCTCGCTCCTCCCCATCCCCAGCAGCAATCACGCCTCGTGGTGATTCACAAGCGTCTTTAAAAGGCAGTGATGGTTGTCTGTTTGTACCAAGCATAACTCGTCAGAAAACAGATGAATGTAGTGAGCTAAGGGTCGCTTAGAATGAGTGGTTGGGATCTGTCATGAATAAATAATTGGGGAAAAAATTCATGGTTCCATAGCCAGCATCTATTGCAGTGGTTCTCAACCTTCCTAATGCCGCGATCGTTTAATACAGTTCCTCATGTTGTGGTGACCCCCAACCCTAACATTCATCCATTTTACAGATGGAGAACACTGATACAGAGAGTCTTAGGCGACCCCTGTGAAAGGGTCGTTCGACCCCCAAAGAGGTCCCAACCCCCAGGTTGAGAACCACTGATCTATTGGTATGTACTCAAAGGACTTCAAAGCTACCATTTGCTGTCTTTATTTGCCATAAGTGGTCAGGTGACACTTAGCTGGAAGTGTTGGCATTTTTTTCATGAGGATGATTTGGTGGAGATCTGAGATCAGACTTCCACATTACAGCCACGCTTGTGTAGTCATAGCAGTGTTCACTTCTCTATCAAGGGATGTGACTCTTCCTGACATATCTTCAACATGGCCTGCAAGACATTATGTTCAACAATAGGGACAAGGGGTTGTTAAACTCAGCTAACCCCTCTGTGTAGCAGTAAGTGACTGGATTGCTCGTTATTGGTAGAGCAATTGAAAGTGCCCCGAGACACTGAAGGAAGAAAGGTCATTTCCAAAAAACCTCATCATTCATTACTTGGAAGGGTAGATAGGGGTTTCTTACTCTTAGTGATTCATTCATTCATTCATTCATTCATTCATTCATTCATTCATTCATTCATTCATTCATTAGATTTATAAGCGTCTCACCCCCGAAGGGCTCGAGGCGGCTCACAATACGGCTGTTCTCTTAGGACAGCAAATCAATACAAAAATATAACTTCAACCCATTAAAAACTTAAGCACCAGTTACAAAAAATAAATACAGATTAAAACAACAGAAGTTGTTAAAAACAGGCGCCCGATCTAAAGGCCAACAGAGGGAGGGGGTAGGTGGGACCCAAGATGGAATCAGGGCCCAACCAAGATGGAAAACAGGCAGCCGCAGTCTCGGTGGGGGGCGGTAGAGCCGCAGCCAGCCCCCCAAAGGCTCGGTGGAATAGCTCTGTCTTACAGGCCCTGCAGAACTCACCAAGGTCCCGCAGGGCCCGGATAGCTGGAGGTAGAGCATTCCACCAGGCAGGGGCCAGGGCCGTAAAGGTCCTGGCCCGGGTCGAGGCCAACCACATCGTAGCAGGGCCAGGGGTCTGCAGCTCTGCCGCTGCCGAACGCAGCGGCCTCTGTGGGACATAAAGGGTGATGAGGTCCCGTAGGTATGAGGGCCCCATGCCACATAAGGCCTTAAAGGTCAATACCAACACCTTGAAAACTATCCGGAACTCCACTGGGAACCAGTGATGAGTAACATCAACCAAACCATGCGTTGTTTGAAAAGCATGTTGCTGGATATTGATAAGGTTTGGTACTTTGGGATAACCCATGTGAAGGTCCGCTACGACTTCTGATCTGGATGGAGATGTCCAAATGTTGATAATGACTGGGCTTCTACCTTCTGACCTGCTCCTAAAGAAGAATATTTTGGTCTATGACCGCAAATAAATTTCATAGAGAAAAATGAAAGATGCAAACAAACTCTTGAATAGACGAGTTGAGCCCAACAGTTGTCCCCATTGGGGGATGCTCCCACGAATGTTTTCATATAGCTACTAAGTTCTCATTTCCCACATGTTTACTGCAGAGACTGCTTCTTGGGTAGTAAAGTCTCAATGTCATTATGACTGTCTCTTGAAGGTAGCTCTACCTTGACGTGACAATGAGACTTTTCTTGCCAGAGGTGGCAACATTCCTAGAAAAAACGTAACTGTCATTGCAGTCATATGAATTGTGTTTTGGGCTTGATAAATGACTGCATGCTTATGCGGTGGAAAACAAGGGTTGAATCTGATCTTTTTGGAAGACGAAGCACAGCTTTTAGTGGCCAGGTTTTGCTTAGTCAACCCCTTGGTTAAAAAATTAAAGTAATCATCTAAGTTCCTCCTGGTCAGATGTGGGAATCACACAGTTATTACTAGATCACAGGTTTTCATAATGTGTTCTGTGAGTAAATTCTCTCATGGGCAGTATGTCCCTAGTTGACAAACGTGCACGAGAAGGTAGCACGTTGTTGACAATCATGCTTTGTTGTCTAACAAATGTTTGACGATTTTGTTGGTCATGCCTCATTTCCTCTGGGGAAGTTGTGTGGAGTGGTATAAAAGGGGCTCACCAACTGAGAGTTCTTCACACCTACCTAGGTTCCTCAACCAGTCAAGTTTCATCCGTTGAACCAAAAGTAAGTATGTTACCTTCAATTTACCAGTATGAACTTTACCTTGTAATTTATCTGTGCATAGTATAGTTTCCCTCTAAGTTTCAATGTTATTTGTCTTATAGCAAACTGTTGCTTAGTTGAGTTGCTTGCTACAGACCAAATGAATGTTAGCAGGTGACACCTTCATAGCCCAAATTTGGACTTTGAGGGGTGACAGACAGAACAGCATGTACCAATGGAGGTACAAATGGAATAGTCTAGACGTAGTAAGTACTTTGGGGTAAAATAAAATCCTTGTTCCACCTTCTTCCTGTTCTTTCAGTATGTCAGTATTGAATATGTATCAACTAATACCATCAGGACCCATTATTTCGTATTAGGAGGGTTTCGTAAGGGCGCAGGAGATATTTTAAGATACTACTGTTGTTTTAATTATATGTATGTTTTTAGCTGATGTTTTATCTGTACACCGCCCTGAGCCCTTCGGGGATAGGGCGGTATACTAAATTTAATAAATAATAATAATAATAATAATAATAACTATTAGTACTATTTGAAGAAGAAAGCTACTCTGAAAACATCAGGTGCTGAAGAATAACAGCATTTTGACTGTTTTGAGGGAATTCGTCTCCCTTAAAGGATGCTATAGAGATCTAAAAAAGTGTAAAGAGGAAGAAAAAATATGTAGGATATGAGAATGCTAAATTCTAGCTACAGAATCCTAAAATAACCCCAGAGAGGCAGTATGATGCAGTGGTTAAGAGTGGCGGACTCTAATCTGGAGAACTGGGTTTCATTTCCCACTCCTCCGCATGAGTGGCAGACTTTTATCTGGTGAACTGGAGTTGTTTTCTTCTTCTACACATTAAGCCTGTGGGTTACTTAGGACTAGTCACAGTTCTCCCTGAAGCCTTTCAGTTCCATCTACCTCACAAGGATGTGGTAATTATTTTTTTTTCCTGGAGTTGTCCAAGTTGTCAATCTGAATGTTGTCCCTATCATCCTTGACGGAGTATCCAGAAAGATTCCTTTGCTTAAGGAAAACATGCCTCTTATTCTTTTTGCGGAAACTATTAAATGTTCCCCACTGTGTAGCCGGTGGGGCTCTTGGTTCTGAATTAGGTCCACCTGCCCTTGGGCTTGGTTGTGAGCAGAATATTTATTAGGTTATACTCGAGTAGCAAGTGCTATTTGGCCTGCTGAGATGATTAGAATTGGTCTAACTGGTTTATGATAGTTCGTGAGAAACTTTTGTTTGTCAGTGTTACTCTGGACCAGGGGTCTTCAAATTATGGCCCTCCAGATGTGCATGGATTACAATTCCCATCAGCCCCTGCCAGCATGGCCAAGTGGTAGGGCTCATGGGAATTGTAGTCTATGAACATCTGGAGGGCCATAGCTTGAAGACCCCTGCTCTAGACACTATTATGCCACCTTTTTTGTAGGATAAGGTCCATTAAGCCCAATGGAAGCTTTCCAGCTGTAGGGAGGCTTTTTTTGGTGTTTTTAGCCTTCCCAGACCACCATAAAGCTTTCTTGGGAATGGCAGGCTGGCATGGTTGAGGCACCATAGCCAGGAACCCAACCTTTTGGATGGGGCTGCCCAGCACTTGGGACACCCCTGGTTAGTGCTTGGACGGGAGGTCACCAAGGAAGTCTGAGGTTGTTATGCATAGGTAGGCTATGGCATTTCTTGACCTATGTCCATTTCTTGACCTGAAACACTATGGGATTGCTGCAAGTGGCCACTTGACAGCCTTTGATGGCCCTTCCCACCACCTCATCTCGGGGCTTTCCCCACTACAGAAGGGAGCTAAGGTCGACTCAGTTCCCTTCAGTGGAGGGCGATTCCAGGCTGTCCCCACAGCAACTGAGATGGCTCCCTGGAATCGAGCTAAGTGGGCGGGATCATCTTGATGCCTGTTTCGCTCCTTGATCGTGATTGGCACTTGTGTTACGGCAGGAAACGGGAGCGTTCTTTTTTATTACAGTTTTTGCAGTTTACAGTTTACAGTTACATGCGCTTTCTGCCTGCCATGACTCTCCCATTCTGCGCATGCCACAAAAGTGGCTCATGATTGGTTGAATGGATGAGGTGTCGTTTCGATGCTTCCCCACTTCGAAGCTTTGAAGCAGTATCGACCTTGTTCCGGCAGAAAAGTGTAGTTCATAACTGCGACAAGGATGTCGCAGTTCTGGGGGGGGGGGGGAACTGAGACAAAACAATGTTGAGCTTGGTGGCAGTGGGGATTCACTGAGGCGAACCTAGGTACAAACCAGTTCAACTCTGTCAGTGGGGGAAGCCCCTGAGGGGGGAACTGAGACAAAACAATGTTGAGCTCGGTGGCAGTGGGGATTCACTGAGGCGAACCTAGGTAGAAACCAGTTCAACTCTGTCAGTGGGGAAAGCCCCCTCAATAGCATTCCGATGCTACGGGGACATTTATTTTATTTTAGCCTTGAGGTAGTAGGTTTTTATTGCTCTATTTAGATTTGGGTTGCCACAGACTGTTTGATCCATACTGGTCATTTTACAGGATGTTTTCACACCATTAGTTGCTCGCATGGTTGTGCGGGTGGCACACCATTAACTGTTCCAATGGTTGTGAGAGCGGTATACCCTTAACTGTGTGAATGGTTGTGATTGTCAACTGTTCAAATGGTTGTGAGGGTGGCACACCGCTCCTGAGCCCAGAAGAGGAAGGGCAGCCTGGTAAATTGAACAAACGAATAAGTAAAAGGCCTTCCGCCAGCCAGAGCGTAGGAGGGAGCATTTCGGGCAAAAGGGGGCTCCGTCGTGGATGCTGTTGGCATTGCTGGTTGGCACTGGCAGCAGGTTTTCCCAACAAAGTGTGAGTTCTAGCTTCCAGAAATGAACAACGAAACTGGCTGGCTGGTTGGAAAACAGAGCATTGACCTTTGCTTAACACGAGTTCCAGCTTTTCTGGCAAACTCAAGGCGCCTGTTGTCTGTTTCAGCCTCCCCTCCCCTTCCAACCATGTACTCCTGTGGTGGCCGTTCCCGTTCCCGCAACCGCACCTCTGTCATCTGCATCCCTGGTGGTGGCGGCTGCTGTTGTGGCTGCTGCTGCTGCCAGCCCTGCTGCCACTGTTGCTGCTGCCAGCCCTGCTGCCACTGTTGCTGCTGCCAGCCCTGCTGCTGCTGCCGCCCCTGCTGCTGCCACTGCTGCTGCTGCCAGCCGTGTTGTTGCCACTGCTGCTGCTGCCGCCCCTGCTGTTGCCACTGTTGCTGCCCCTGCTGTTGCAACTTCATGGACGAACACCTGATGGAAGAATACCCGGAGGAAATCTGAAAGAACACGGACCGCAGTAACACTGCAGCAAAAACCGTCACGACGAACTTCCTCAGGAAGTCCCGCCCAAGGGACTTCTGAGCGCCTTTTTTTTTTGGTCGAAGCTTTGCACCTGCCTCCTTTCCTGTTTTCAGATTCTTCTCTTCCTCGCATCTTTCCTCCCTTCTCCTCCAAAGTCTTTCGCATATTCCTATTGAGAAAAGGAGGCCTGTTTATCGTCTAGGAGTCACATTGCTTTCTCCCGGGTGGATTCCGCACGGCATAAATATAACGTCCTGAGGATGTTCTGAAAAGCGTTTTGGGGGAAGAACATCGCACAGCTCTCGTCCCCAAAGTGACTTCAGCCCATTTTATTTCTCTCTATCTGGGGCTGGTTCCGCATTGGCCAAAAACAGCGGTGTGAAAGTGGTGTGAAAACGGTATAAACCCTTTTACATTGTTTTAAACACTTTTACACCATTTTCACACCGCTGTTTTTGGCCCATGCGGAACCAGCCTGGGTCTTGGAAAGATTGCTAAACTAGCAATCTTTTTCCTGAGGTAAAGGCAGTTGCTGCCTGCTGAGCAAATGCCCGCAGGCAGGAAATGCTTTATTTCTCCCACCCAAACCTCTTATTTTTTGTTCCTACCCCTCGCACCTGCCATTTTGTGTGCTTCAGCAGATTTTCTGTGATCATTCCCCATGGAGATTTCCTCTGCTTGCTGCTCGTCCGTTTGCTGTAAAAAAAGATGAATAAAAGTGTTTCGCCTAGCGATCCCACACATTTGTCGTTTTCCCTTTTTTGTTCGGTTTTGAGGGGGATGTCTGTGAAGGTACAGTGGCGCAATTAGAGAAGCTGCAATATGCACCTATTGGTGTCGCCATAGCTTTGCGGACCTCCTCAAAATGGAAAAATAAAGGTAGCTAGGCAAAACAAACTTTATCCATCTTCCTTGTACAGCACAACCGTGTGTGGATGGTTGTGGTGGGTTTTATGGACCCTGTGGCTGTGGGTGGAGGAGTTGCCAGCAGAGGAAACTGAAAATCTTCACCAAATGGTGGAGGCACAGAAAATGTCTGCAGCCGCAAACAAATTGGTGGGCACTGACAAGAGCTTCATGGAGCAGGTGGAAACAAACTATGGGAACACAAAATGCCAAAATGGATCTTTTTAAAATCATCTGCAGAACGTTATACTGTTGTTGCGCGGAATCCACCATTCTCTTCCTCAACTTTGAAACTGACGTGATGAATTGTAATTCTAATAAGGCACAGGTAGAATATTTTTTTAAAAAAAAACAACCATACAAGTGGGCATATTTTTGGAGGGCAGCTATGTTGGCCTGTGGAATTAAAGCAGCTTTGAGTTCATCTTCATCTGATGATGGGACTTTAGACTCTCAAAAACTTATGCTCCAAAACTTAAAGGGCTACTGGATCTGTTGGAAGAATATTGGACTTGAATATTGGACTTGAACCCATTGGAGGAATTCTGCTCTAATGCAAAGTTTTGGTAACACCAGTTGTTCTCTTCCACATTCTTCTTGCACTTTTCGAAAACCCCACGATCCGCAGCCCAAACACGGCTCTACTGCGCCAACTGGTTTCATATTAAGCCCTGCTAATTGACCAATCTCAACAATAACAGCAAAACCAGTGAGGTCACCAAGGAAATACATCTACCCAAAGGCTTGTCTTGTGACTCCAGGATGTCGTGTTGAGCCTAGATGGACAGAATGACTCAGGCTTCTGAGACACCTGCCTGCCCAGGTAGCAACATCTTCCAAAAAAGAACATACTGAGCCATCAGACAGCCTCCCTGAGATAATTAGCAAAGAGATTATCTTCTCTCATAACTCAGCATAGCCCACAGCATCTCTGGATGATTTGCTTCCTACCTTCCTTCTAGTCTCAGACAACCATGAAACCTACAATTTTATGTAACACCTGCTTGCACACTGGCAAACTAGATTTCCCCACAAAACTGTAATCAACTGAAAGGCACTCGGACTACTTTTGTGCGTTGTGATCAGGCACCGTATGACCTAATTCTCTTCTTCTTTCCTTTTCGTTCTATTTTCCTCTGTTATATGGTTCTGGTCCTCCCCCCCTTCACCTTTCCCACTCTGCATCTGACTGCCCTCCCCTGTCCCCTTGCAATTCTCTCCTTACGTCCTGATCAAACAAGACACTACTTCTCATTGTGGTCATAGAACTTTCCTGTTTTGTCTAGTTGCAGTGCAGATTAGATCACACCTGGAATTCTGTGATTCATAGGTGGACATATCCAGATTGACTGTCGGTTATACTAGGAAGAACTTTGTTAGAATTACATTTGACATTTGTCTTTTTCTACTCTTCCTTTCTCTCTCACCTGTTCTGAATGAATAAAAATCTACTTTTTAACTTTCAAAATTGTCTCTCCTCTTTCCTGATGTTTCTCCCAAATGGGTTTGTTTAGAAGAGGGAGTTGCATTCCCTGAGATGGATGACAAAAGTCACAATGGGTCCCCAGACAAAGATTTCATCTGCCGTCCCCCCCCCATATGACCCTGATTCAACTCAAATACCTTAACAACAGAAATCACTTGGCTTTCTGATACTATCAAAGGAACAACAACGCTCTGTTTTGTGTAATAGTGAAAGAAAATTCAAGGGATTTGTAAAAGATGGGCCCCTTCTGCACGGGCAAAGTACAGCGGGTTGCAGTCCGGGTATGGCAACCCGTGTTGCAGTCAGGACATTTGCAGTGGTGGGATCCAAAAATTTTAGTTACAGGTTCCCATAGTGGTGGGATTCAAACTGTGGCGTAGCGCCAATGGGGCTGGGCGGGGCACGACAGGGCGTGGCCAGGCATTCCAGGGGCGGGGCATTAATAATTTCTCTGTTACTGTAAAAAACTCTTACTGTAAAAAAAAGGTTCCTAATTTCCAGCTGGTATCTTTCTGTCCATAATTTAAACTCATTACAGCAAGTCCTATCGTCTACTGCCAACAGAAACAACTACTTCTCCTCTAATTGACTGCCTGTCAAGTACTTAATACTTTCAAATACTTAATTTTGTTTCTAGAAATCAAAAGAAGGATACTTTCCTGAAACAAGGAACTTTACTATATTTCTAAAACATGTTTTTAAAACAGCCCAACAGGGAGAATTATCCCGTTTTCTACCTTCGCTAACCAGCCACATAGGCAACAACAGGACTTTCTGATTTTTGGACCTAATGGAATTTCAAATGGAAAAGCAGACCCAATTAGTAACCTCTTCTCGGCACACACAAATAATTAGTGACCCACTCTCGGGAACTGGTGAGAACCTGCTGGATCCCACCTCTGGACAATTGCATGCCTTTGTGCAGATAGTGAATGAAGCTCATGGAGGCAATGCGGGTTGCCGGAGCGCCTTTGCACCTAGGTGCCTTCCCCCCCCTCAATCACCTCCCCCTGCTGTGTAGTTATGGGGCCAGGCAGGCGTGTCCCCCCACAGCCATGCTGTCGCTTCTGTACCCCTGTGCAGCTTTGCAGCAGAGAGGCAGGGACTGGGGGAAAAAGGGAAGCACGGCCAAGGAAAGCTCTTCTTGGGGCAGCCGTTTGCTCATGAGTGGCTGCAATCTGCATTACAACCAAAGAATCACAGATGTTGCCATTCCCGAATAACCCATTTTTGGGGGGGGACATGGGGCAAACTCATCTTAGGGGCGGGAATCATGTGAAGTTCCCCCCAAGGGGTTTTATCCCATTGTTACCCTGTGTTTATTGTCCCGTGTAAAAGGGGGCATAGATTTACTTAACTTACTTATACAGTTCCAATTGCAATAGGATACGGTGCAAAAAAGAAATGAGCAAGCAAAATCAGAAAGACTCCCCAGCAAAGGGAGCTATTCAGCATATAGAAGTGCAGTAACATAACCCCAGCGGGCATGGGGGGGTGGGGGGTGCCCCCTGCCGTCCATTTCCAGTCAGTTGGAGCTTGCAGGGGAGGGGCAGAGCCAGCAGTATAAAGCTGGAGCCAGTCAGCCTTGCTTCTCAGTTAGTTCCCGGGCTCAACATGGCTTAGGTTGCCCTTTAACCGGCAGGTTCAAAGCCTGCAGGTTAAAGCTGACCTAGGCAAATTGAGCCCAGCATTGAAAATGCTGGGGGGGAAGGATTAGGACTAATACAAGGAAACACTTCTTCACGCAACGTGTGATTGGTGTTGGGAATATGCTGCCACAGGAGGTGGTGATGGCCACTAACCTGGATAGCTTTAAAAGGGGCTTGGACAGATTTATGGAGGAGAAGTCGATCTATGACTCCCAATCTTGATCCTCTTTGATCTGAGATTGCAAATGCCTTAGCAGACAGGTGCTCAGGAGCAGCAGCAGCAGAAGGCCATTGCTTTCACATCTTGCATGTGAGCTCCCAAAGGCACCTGGTGGGCCACTGCGAGTAGCAGAGAGCTGGACTAGATGGACTCTGGTCTGATCCAGCAGGCTAGTTCTTATGTTCTTATGTTCTTTTGATCCCACCAGTGAGTGGGGTGAGCAGGCACTGGCCAACTGAGCATTCAGCTGTGCACAGTTGTGAGGCCAGCTTGGCAACTCGCCTCCCATCTGACCTGGCCAAATGGGTGGATGGGACAAGCCATTGTGCTTACCCTGGGTGCCCTTTTAGTCAATGGCACCCCAGCAGAAGTGTGGTATAAATTAAATATCGACGAGGCAGAAATCATCCGAAATAAACCCAACAGAATGAAGTGAGATATCAGTCTCTCTCAAAAGGTGCTCAACTCTCGGGGAAAAATGTTAAAATATTCCCATTCATTCAAAACACCAAAGCAAACTCACATAGCTCAAGGCTATGAAAAGATGCTTAATGGGACAGGAAAAATGGGGTAAATAGGCCCCTTCCACACATGCAGGATAATGCACTTTCAATCCACTTTCAATGCACTTTGCAGCTGGATGTTACTGTGCTGAATAGCAAAATCCACTTGCAAACAATTGTGAAAGTGGATTGAATGTGTATTATTCTGCTTGTGTGGAGGGAACCACTGGAAGGGGATTGGGGTAGGGTTTTCAGCTCCAGGTTGGGAAACCTCTGGAGGGTTGAAGGGAGAGCCTGGAGAGGTCACTGTACTCAGTGGGTGAAATGTCAGAGTCCACCTTCCTAACCACTACACCACTTGGGTTCTCCTCTGGGTATGAACAGAATGCCTTCCCTTGGATTCTGGAAAACTACAGTTTTCTTTTCTTTTTTTCCCCATACAGCTTGAGTAAAAGATGGCAGGAAAGCAATAGAATCACTGAATCACATTTTTCAATCCCTCTGTAAAAATAAGGATAAGATAACTACATGCTTTCGTAAGAATAAGAGACTTGTTGGATCAAATCAAAGACCTGTGGTGGTTTAGAGTACTTTTGTCCAGTTTTGACTAGGAGTGTTAGCTGCATCCATTCCTGCTTCAGTTGGATCTAGCCACAGTGATCCATGCCTTAGTTCCATCCAGATTGGACAGCTGCAAAGACATCATTCGGAAGCTGCAGCTAGTGTAGAACTCAGCAGTTGGACTTGGTTGGGTCTAGATATCAGAACCATGTGACCACAATGCTCCATCAACTGCACTGGGTACCAAGTACTTCCCAAGGCCAATCCAAGAGGTTGGTTTTGATCTTTTAGGTCCTGCATGTCTTCTGACCAGGGTATTCGAAGAACCATGTCATGGGCTGGCTGCCAAGGAAGCTAAGGAGGCAGGTTGTAGCTAGCAAATGTCTACAGACTTTATTTAACAGTCTTTATTTAATTTCTTGCCCAAGAATTAAGATCACAGGGAAAGGTCTTCCGGACTGTTCATCAATCAAACAAGCTTGATACGCAAGACAGGATACACAAGACAGGACTTTTTAGTGGGAGCCCCAAACTTATGGAGCAACCTTCTCAGGGAAGTCCATCTGGCCCCACCATTTTTGATAGTAACAAAGTAGTTGAAGATAGTTTTATTTAGAGCAGCTTTTGATTTTTAAAATGTATTTTATTTATTTATTTATTTATTTATTTATTTATTTATTTATTTATTTGACTTATAAGCCGCCTCACCCCCGAAGGGCTCGAGGCGGCTCACAACACGGCTGTTATTCATACAGCAATCATACAACATAAAACTTTACCGATTAACCAGTCTAAAATTCAAACTTAAATTTAACATTTAAAATTTAAAATCCAAACAGCAGTTTCATAAAATCGGTGCCCGATCTAAAGGCCAAAAAGAGAGGGAGGGAGTGGGAGGGCCTGTGGTGGTATCAGAAAAACAGACCCAACCGAGATGGAAACAGATGGACACCGGCAGCCTCAGCTGCCATTGCAGCTTCAGTGGGGGCAGTAGAACCGCGGCCAGCCCCTCCAAAAGCCCGGTGGAATAGCTACGTCTTACAGGCCCCGCGGAACTCACCAAGGTCCCGCAGGGCCCGGATAGTTGGAGGTAGAGCATTCCACCAGGCAGGGGCCAGAGTCGTAAAGGCCCTGGCCCGGGTTGAGGCCAGCCGCATCCTCGCAGGGCCAGGGGTCACCAGCACTTTTATAAAGTATATGTATTTTATCTGCATTGTAAGCCACCTTGAGTTCTTTTAGATAGAAATCATTTTTTTAAATAAACAAAGATCAATATATTGATATAAATATTGTTACAAATATGTGAACTGGGTTTTCAGAATCCCCGGTTTTATTTTTTTTAAATAAGTCTGTAGCCGCTATGAGGCCTTGGAGTCTTGTCCATCAGGCCCTGGCTTTTAGTGGCTGTAATCCTTGAATGGAAGGCTCTTGTGAGGACATCTTGCCATGTATGATTCCCTTGTTACCTGGATTACTTCATTTACTACAAACTTCTGTTCTTTTAACATAAACCAGAGCTGTATAAAGCTTAGGAATTTGGCACTACGGTAGCTAGAGAAAGGGGCCGGGAGGAACAAGACTACAGTTTTGTTTTGACATCAAGTAGTGATTACCCTGCATTCAGGATCAAAATGTCAAATGCTTCTTGATGTTTTAATCACAACTCCGTCACAACTCAGTAAAAGTCAAAGAATTTGGATCAGTTCCAGAAGCTCAGAAGGTACTTCTGTCTGGTATTTCCCCTCTGCTGGCTTCATTTGATTCCTTTCCTTCTACTGAACATCTATCCACATAAAAAAAACCTTTGAATTCCAACTGGTGGTTGTGCGTTTTCTGGGCTGTGTGTCCGTGGTCTGCGTTACTGGCCTAACAGGGGTAAGGGCTTTATTAAAGGGAATCTCCACCAGCTGCTAAAAGTGTAACAGCACACTATGGTTTTAAAAGTAGCAAAGGGGAATGAGCACTCACGTTGGCAGCAAGAGGGGCCAAGAGGAGATCTTTTAGACTGTATAATATGGGGAAGGAATTCTGGCAATGAATATTCCACAGAGTAATGCAAGAGTCCAAATTGAGTTTAAAATATTTATATAAATTTGGTTCAAAAATACATACACACAGTAAGACACAAGAGCACATACATTCAAGTTTCCTAGGATATAAGCAGGTTTGAAAGATAGATTGGATGATAGAGAAGGGAATGGGGGTTGTTGCGGGGTAATACGTTACCTGGTACATCTTGTGGATCTTGAATTCCAAATTTAATTTCTTGCACAAAACTTTGCAAAAATACATTTGTATTTTTTTGTATTTGTATCTGTGGCACAAGGGGGGATCTCTTTCTATGAGAGCACTCTACCTGTCCCCTCTAAAGATGCCATGGACAGTACAGGCTGAAATGGATGCCATATCCTGAGTCTAAACTTTAGTGCCAGCAGAAAAGTTCTGCCCGGGCAAATCCCCAGTTTTCACATTGGCATGCTCAGCAGCCAACTTCATTCTTTCTACAGCCTCACGTATGGTTATTTGCAATACAATAGCCACAGCCCTGGAAAGAAAGTGGCCACAACCCTGGAAACCGCAAACCTACTCTCTAGCTGCCAAAGAAAGACAAACCTCAGCCACCTAACCTCACTTTGAATTGGAACACTCTGGAACTGTAATCCAGTCAATTCCAACCTAAATTTAATTAGGATTTGGATGATTCCTGGCTTTGACACATCAAGTCATCATTCACCATATTGTTCTCCTTGGAGGACAGTTAGGAGAATTAGCTTACTTAGCATCACTGGAGCGCAAACTTTTCCTATATCTAGGTTGCCCAAATAGCAGTCCTTTGTCCGGCGTTTTCTGAGCTGCCTGGCTCAGGTGCACTGTACTCAGTGTTTTCCGCACTAGGCCTTGGGTTCAATTATGATGTGCCCAGTGCTGCCCTTCTCCCCTCCTTGGAATTCAATGAGGAGCAGCAGTGGCATAGGAGGTTAAGAGCTCGTGTATCTAATCTGGAGGAACCGGGTTTGATTCCCCGCTCTGCCGCCTGAGCTGTGGAGGCTTATCTGGGGAATTCAGATTAGCCTGTACACTCCCACACATGCCAGCAGGGTGACCTTGGGCTAGTCACAGCTTCTTGGAGCTCTCTCAGCCCCACCTACCTCACAGGGTGTTTGTTGTGAGGGGGGAAGGGCAAGGAGATTGTAAGCCCCTTTGAGTCTCCTACAGGAGAGAAAGGGGGGATATAAATCCAAACTCTTCTTCTTCTTCTTTATCCTCTTTGGACCTTATCCTTTTCTGGAAAGGTAACTATCACCCTTCCCGCAATGACCTACACTATGCCAAATCTACACTTCCTCTATTTCTGAATGATAGGTCTCTTCAAAACTCTCTCTGTGTATACGCGTTTCCACTTGCACATGTAAGCTTTATTATTTTATTTTCCAATAAAAATTGTTAAAACTTCTAATCCTGCTTTCCTGCAATCTTCTGATGAATAAGACCTCCATAAACTGGTGAGAGATCTTGCAATCCACACCTTTCAATTTGCTAGGACTGACTCTTGGTAATTCCCCTTCTTAAAATGGGACAGACACTACCAATTTAGCTAACACTTTCTTAATGCAGATGTATGTTTCAGTGAGGGTTTTTTACATCTTTACATATCTTTTTGAATGTTTACTGTGGGCTTGCATATTAACAATAATTTTAATGTATTGTTGAAGGCTTTCACGGCCGGAATCACTGGGGTGCTGTGTGGTTTCCGGGCTGTATGGCCGTGTTCTAGCAGCATTCTCTCCTGACGTTTCGCCTGCATCTGTGGCTGGCATCTTCAGATGATCTGATAGTAGGAATGGAAAGCAAGTGGAGTATATATACTGTGAGGTCAAAAGGTGAGGCTCTCTGAAATTCTGGACCTCTCTGACAACCACTACGTCAGACTACACAGAGAAGCCATTGAAATTCACAAGCACATGGACAACTTCAACAGGAAGGAAGAAACCATGAAAATGAACAGAATTTGGCTGCCAGGGTTGAAACACTCTAGAATCAAGACAGTGACTAATCAGCTCCACACAAACACAGGACAACTATAGACAATAGCAATCAAAGGAAATAAAGACCAGGATACTTCTATTCAGATGCATTCACCTATTGACTTTGCTATCTTCATTGTGACTCCCAGGCTACAGACTTCTTTGTGACTCACATACCAGGCTACTCGTTTCAGAGAGCCTCACCTTTTGACCTCACAGTATATATGCTCCACTTGCTTTCCATTCCTACTATCAGATCCTCTGAAGATGCCAGCCACAGATGCAGGCGAAACGTCAGGAGAGAATGCTGCTAGAACACGGCCATACAGCCCGGAAACCACACAGCACCCCAATAATTTTAATTTCATTTTTGGATTTTTCATTTTTCATTAACCCAAAATTACAAGCATGTTGGTGCAGGCCTCATGCGGAGGAGCAGAGAAATAAATCCAGTTCACCAGATAAGAGAGGAGTGGGGAATCAAACCTGGTTCTTAACCACTACGCCATGCTGACTTAGAAGATGCTTGCTTCAATCCCTAAAGAAAAACTGTTGAAGCTGTTCATAGTACTATTTTATAAAAACTTGTGAGGCAAGAATGACCTGTCACTGAAGCATCCAGACCTGAGGAGAACCATATTTTATCCTGCAGTCTTGCTGCCCTCATTTGTACATCCCTTGCACTGCTGCGGTTTTCCTCCCTAATCTCATTGTTTTCCTGTAGAGCCAGCTCTTGCTCTCCTCTGTAATTCTGAGCTGCCGTCCCTGATCATAATTGCTGCTGCCCGAGAGGAAAATGCTGAGGAACTTTCAGGAGTGTACATGAAAACTCCACCTTTCCAGCTCAACAGCTGCAAGGGAAATCACATCATTAACATCTTCCTCCGGCTTCAGTTACAATCCTGAAATATTGCTTCTCCCTCACCTTATGTACACTTTGACTGCTCTTTCACTTTTACCATAGTTTGCTAGGATTGTAAATAAAACAAAAACAAGGGAATGTAATAAAGCAAAGCATGTTAAGGTAATTAACCCAAAATTACAAGCATGTTGGTGCAGGCCTCATGTGGAGGAGCAGAGAAATAAATCGGGCGGTATATAAATTGGAAAAATAAATAAATAAATAAATAAATAAAATTTAAAAACATATGCAAGAAATCTGACTGCAGCTCTTAGCCAGTCAACACTGTTTAAAAACGACAGTTTCAAAATAATACTAGCGGGGCCTGGCCACGCGTTGCTGTGGCTTATTGTGGTGAAATGGAAAAGGAACAGTAGCAGCACATCAATTGCAGAGGCCAGCAGTACGTGCTCATGCAAACACGCAGCCTGATATTGTGCAATGTCATTGATGTGTGTGCCCGCATTGGGGGGGGGAGGAATGGAAAGGCACCCCTCCCAAACGTCTAGGCTGGCTGGTCATGATCCTTTCCCTGGGAGTAAGTTTGGTTGGTGGCAATGGGTGTCGCTTCTGAGGAAACCCTCTGAGGGGCGCTATTTGAGTCATTATCAGGAAATAATGAAGTATTAAGAAGACACAGCTTGGGGCTGATGATTCACTCAGATCCTCCAAAGTAAAGAGTACCATTCGTGACCAGCACCCTACAAAAGCATCAAAGCCCATCAGTATCCAAAGAATGCAGCACTATCAACTTGGATCAGTCCTTTTGCCCTGTTTTTTCCCTTTGCCTTCTGAAATGTACCTTGTTTATAGAATTGTCATAAGAACATAAGAACGTAAGAACAAGCCAGCTGGATCAGACCAGAGTCCATCTAGTCCAGCTCTCTGCTACTCGCAGTGGCCCACCAGGTGCCTTGGGAGCTCACATGTAGGATGTTACCGTCTTCTCATGCAGCTGTTGCTCCCGAAGCACCTGGACTGTTACAAGACGGTAACCCAGATCAAAGAGGGACTAAGATTGGTAGCCATAAATCGACTTCCTCCTCCATAAATCTGTCCAAGCCCCTTTTAAAGCTATCCAGGTTAGTGGCCATCACCACCTCCCAGGCAGCATATTCCAAACACCAATCACACGCTAAGTGAAGAAGTGTTTCCTATTAGTTCTAATTCTTCCCCCAGCATTTTCAATGAATGCCCCCTGGTTCTAGTATTGTGAGAAAGAGAGAAAAATTTCTCTCTGTCAACATTTTCTACCCCATGCATAATTTTATAAACTTCAATCATATCCCTCCTCAGACGACTTTCTCCAAACTAAAGAGTCCCAAACGCTGCAGCCTTTCCTCATAAGGAACGCGCGGCTCAGTCCCTCAACCATCCTCGCGTTCTTCTCTGCACTTTTCTATCTCTTCAATATCCTTTGGAGATGTGGTGACTAGAACTGAACACAAGTAATTCATGGTCGTGCGACCACGGCGAGCATATGGGGCATGACAATCTTGCAGTTTTATTATCAATTCCTTTCCCAATTATCCCCAGCATAGAGTTTGCCTTTTTCACAGCTGCCATACATTGAGTTGACATTCCCATGGAACTATCAACTAAGATCTACTAAATCCTTTCCTGGTCTGTGACTGATAGCACTGACCCCTGTATGTGAAGCTTTCTGGATTTTTGCCCCTATGTGCATCACTTTGCATTTTGCTACATTGAACTGCATTTGCCATTTCTTAGCCCACTCACCTAATTTATCAGCAGAAGTCTGCTTGGAGCTCCTCGCAATCCTTTGTGGTTCTCACCACCCTACATAATTGGTATCATCTGCAAACTTGGCCACCACGCTACCCACCCCTACTTCCAGGTCATTTATGAATAGGTTAAAGAGCACTGGTCCCAAACGGATCCTTGGGGACACCACTCCCTCATCTCTCCATTGTGAGAACTTCCCATTTACACTCCACCTCTTTGCTTCCTGTTCCTCAACCAGTTTTAATCCATAGGAGGACTTCCCCTTATTCCTTCCATTGCTTATTTTCTCAATAGTCTCTGTGAGGAACTTTGTCAAAGCATTTGGAAATCCAAGTAGACAATGTCCACTGGTTCCCTATCCACATGCCTGTTTACATCCTCAAAGAACTCTAGTAAGTTTGTAAGATGATTTGCTCTACAAAAGCCATGCTGACTCTTCCTCAGCAGGTCTTGCTTTTGTACATGTTTTATAATTTTATCTTTAATGACAGATTCTACTAATTTACCAGGAACAGATGTCAAACTGACTGGCCTGTAATTTCCTGGGTCCCCCTAGTTCCTTTCTAAAGATTGGTGTGTGACATTGGCCATCTTCCAGTCTTCAGGGATGGAGCCTGATTTCAAGGATAAGTTGCATATTAAAGTGAGAAGATCAGCAATTTCATGCTTGAGCTCTTTAAGAACTCTTGGGTGAATGCAATCTGGGCCAGGGGATTTTGCAGCATTTAGTTTTATCAATGGCTGCTAGAACTTCTTCCTTGTCTACTACTTCATCTTCATTAGGTTCCTCGGATTCACCTCCTAAGAAGCTTCTGGTTCAGGTGCAGGAATTTTCCTCACCTCCTCTTGGGTGAAGACAGATGCAAAGAATTCATTCAGCTTTTCTGCAATCACTCCTGTCATCTTTTAGCACACCCCTTTTGTTCCTTTTGTCATCTAACGGGCCTACCGGGCTTCCCTTGCTGGCTTCCTGCTTTTGATGCTGTACTTTCTGAAGAACTGTTTGTTGCTGGCTCTTTGATGGTTCACAGCCAGTGCTGCCTTTCCTCATAACTTTTTTGCCTCCCCCCTTACAGCTAACTTGCTACTCTTTGCTGCCACCACTTTGGTGTTCTCCTCTGGTATTCTTTTTATCAGTTGTTGGACTTCCATTTTCTAAAAGACATCTTTTTTTCCTAATAATTTCCTCAACGTCCCTTGTTAACCATGGTGGCTTCTTTGGACTGGGCGCTGCCTTTCCTAACCTGTGGAACACATTCCAGCTGAGCTTTTAAGACTGTGTTTTTAAATAACCTCCAAGCATCTTGGACATTTTTGACTCTCTTGATTTTCCCTTTCAGCTTCCCTAAGCATCTTTGGTCCCCCCCTCATCTTTGAGAAATTTCCTTTCTGAAGGCTTAATGTAACCACATTAGTAGTTGTCACTTCTGTCTCTGATGCAGAGATACTGAATTCGACAGCATTGTGGTCGCTGTTCCCTATCGGCTCAACGACACTGACTTCCCGCACCAGGTCCTGGGTCCCACATAGAATTAGATCTAGGATCACATCTCCCCTGGTTGGTTCTACAACCATCTGCTCTAAGCCACAACTGCATGATGGGAAATTCTTGGTGATATGGGGATGGAAACTGGGCTGGGTAGGTTTTAGGAAGGGACTGGACTTAGTGGGATGTAAAGCCTCTAAAGGAGTAATTTCCTTTAGCATAATCAGTCTCTGTTGTTTGGAGATCTACTGTAATTCGAGGTGATCTCCAGGACACACTTGGAAGATGGCAGCCTTATTTAGTAGCTACCTTTATTCTTTTGGTCATTTGAGACCAAACTACAATATACAAGTTTTCATGAGTTGAGATTTGGTTACTTCAACCCTACTCATTTTCACCTCTGCCAAGAGAGTAGCAGCAAGGGGTATCTCTTGTGAAACTTAGAAGATCCAATTTGCACCAGCACACAAGTGAGGGGGGAGGAGGTGTAACCCCCATGCTCAGAATGGGTTGACCCAGAAAGGGGTGGAGACCCAAAGCAGCAGAAGGCTGAAGAGCTCATGTAGTTGGAAGAGACAAGGCTACCAGACTCGGACCTTGGTTGTATAAGCCCTTAACACCTTGTTTAAAGTAAACTGTAATGTTGTTGGGAACTACTGGGAAGGTGGTAGTTTATTTTTGCTATGTTGTAAATGTTGGAGTTTATTGTTTCAGGGTTTCTTTTTGTGGTTGTCATGGGTGAGAGTTCTCCTGGAAACCTTCATCATGTCGAATCCTGTTCACCAAGCCCTTGGAGTCTTCAGGAGCCAACCCACTTGCAAAGAAGAATTGGACTTGGCAGTATCAGTAGACTGTAAATATAAGGACTTGAAAATGCAACCTGAACAGGACCTTGAAGTGTGATGTTAAATGTTGATGTTTGATGTTATATGTTAAGAAAGTAAACCATTTTGTTTTAAAAATTGGTTGTTGCAAACTCATTCCAAGTTCTGCCCCACAGATCCCACAAGCTGAGGTTACAGAGGCAGTCCCCACAGCCCCCCAAGCACCTTTCCTTAAGCCAGAACAGCTCCAATGAGGAGTTACTTCCACAACTTTGATGCTTTGTGTCCCCCAGGGTAGCTTCTTCAATGTCTTGAATCCAAAAAACTGCTGTCGTGAGTCTAGCAGTGTAGATGTCCTCCTGGGGTCTCTCTGTCCTGGAAACAATGGTGAATGGATGGAGGTACCCTATTTGGTGATTCATAAAAGTGGACCCCTGATCCAATCTTTACCAAAATTGAGAGTTCTTCTAAGGAGAGTCATCTGAAGCTACACTGACTCAAAGCAGCCTACAAACTTCTTCCCTTCCTCTCTCCACCACAGATACCTTGTGAGGTAAGTGGGGCTGAGAGAGACCTGCTAGAACTGTGAATAGCCCAAGTCACCTGACAGGCTTCATGTGTAGAACCAGGAAAACAAATACAGGTCTCCAATTGGAGTCTGCCGCTCAGATGGAGGAGTGAGAAATTAAACCCAGTTCTCCAGATCAGAATCGAACGCTCTTAACTACCACACCATACACTGCTCAGGTCTACCTGGTTGGCCACTACTTCACGGCTGATTCCAAGATGTAATAAAAAAACAGCAAGTGTGAAAAGCAATGTGAAAATGGTAAAAAGGAGTGGTTTCAAAGCGGTTGTAAAGGGGTTCATACTGTCTTCTACACTGCTTTCAATACGCCACTGCTTTTTGTGGAAATCCCGGCATTGGAATCAGCCTATGAGAAGCGTGATGCTGAATTACATGGATTTTGTTCTCATCCTGCACCGTTGCTCTGAAGTTCTTATGTTGAAGGCTGTCTTATTTATTTTATTATTGCTGGTTTTTGTGCTGTTATAGTACAGTTCTCTTATATATATATATATTTTTAAAAAAATAGTTTGTTGATAATAGAGATAATGAAAAAAATCCAAATATACATAGGTTTTATGCGTTCAGAATTTTATTATTGCCCAAGTTTTAGAGAATATTTGAAACATAAGTAAGAGAAGAGTGAAGAAGAGTTTTGGATTTATATCCCGCCTTTCTCTCCTGCAGGAGACTCAAAGGGGCTTACAATCTCCTTGCCCTTCCCTCGGCCACACACAACAAAATGCCACCCTGTGTGAGGTTGGGTGGGGCTGAGAGAGTCTGATAGCTGTGACTAGCCCAAGGTCACCCAGCTGGCATGTGTGGGAGTGTACAGGCTAATCTGAATTCCCCAGATAAGCCTCCACAGCTCAGGTGGCAGAGCTGGGAGTCAAACCCGGTTCCTCCAGATTAGATACACAAGCTGTTAACCTCCTACGCCACTGCTGCTCCTAGATACCAAGTAAGAACCCTAGATACCAAGAGAGAAATGAGAACACCATCTATCATATAGCAGAATAGGCTTGCCTCCTTCACTTAGGCCCCTTCCGCACATGCAGAATAATGCACTTTCAATCCGCTTTCACAATAGTTTGCAAATGGGATTTTGCTATTCCGCCCAGTAAAATCCAGCTGCAAAGCGGATTGAAAGTGGATTGAAAGTGCATTATTCTGCATGTGCAGAAGGGGCCTTAGGAGGACAGCTTCTATGGAATAAAGACTAAGGAAAGGGAGGAGGAGAGCATATAACAAGTGAGTGGAAGAGGCAGGTGCATAGCTTCAGGTCTTAGGCTGAATAGCATCACCAGGCAACTCAGCCATTTTCCCAAGCAGAGTTGATGGTGGGGATGTAATTACAACTGGTGGGCGTAAGCACCTCCGGAATTGGGTGCAGGTAGCCAAACTTGGGTTCCTTAGCATTTCTTCTCTGCCAGGCACTTGGATTTCGAGCCGCAGCAACGGATTGCAGCGGGGGAGCGCAGCATGGAGTACTGGTCTGACAGCAACTGACGGACTTGGTACCACAGGTGGACTGGACGCAGCAAGGAGAGCAACAGGAGGACTGGACACAGCAGGGGGAGCAGCAGGAGGATTTGACACAGCAGGGAGAGCAAATGGGGACACAGCAGCAAGGGGCACAGCAGGACTGGATGCAAGATTGGCCACAGCAGGGAGAGCAAGCAGACTGGCCCCTACAGCAGGACACAGGACAGCAGATGATCACACTTTTATCGGGTGAGGAGCATCGACTGGATGAGGAGGAGCATCCGCAGGTCATCTTTGCAGAGAGGAGGCACAACTGGAAGAAAGAAAGACAAATCTAAGCAGGGACCCACTCTGTGGGTGTTTGCCTCTGCAGCAGTGACAAAGGAAAGAACCACCTCTACAGGCGAGAAGGGATAAAATACGTGAAGATGAGATGCCTTCAAGCTTTTTAGATGTCACCTTTAACATAAAAAGGCCACTGATTCAACTAAGCCAGCACCCTGTATTCCATAGTGGTTAAGGGAATGCTCAAAGTTGAGAGTACAGCAGAGATGTCTCTGCTATTGTCCCCCAGTAACTAGCATTCAGATATAGAGACATCGATGTTGAAGTTAACCCTTAAGGCTAATAAAATTCCTAGAACAGGAATGTTGACAGAGAGAAATTTTTCTCTCTTTCTCACAATACTAGAACCAGGGGGCATCCATTGAAAATGCTGGGGGGAAGAATGAGGATCTGAATAAAAGGAAACACTTCTTCACGCAACGTGTGATTGGTGTTTGGAATATGCTGCCACAGGAGGTGGTGATGGCCACTAACCTGGATAGCTTTAAAAAGGGCTTGGACAGATTTATGGAGGAGAAGTCGATTTATGGCTCCCAATCTTGATCCTCCTTGATTTCAGATTGCAAATGCCTTAGCAGACCAGGTGCTCAGGAGCAGCAGCAGCAGAAGGCCATTGCTTTCCCATCCTGCATGTGAGCTCCCAAAGGCATCTGGTGGTCCACTGCGAGTAGCTGGACTAGATGGACTCTGGTCTGATCCAGCAGGCTAGTTCTTATGTTCTTAGAATTTTAGGCTAGAAAATTTTGTCTAGTGCTGTCTGAAAACTAACCAAGCCAGTGGCTACTGTTTTATCACCGGTGACAGTGGAGGTGATAAATCATGTGTTGTGTGAAGAACTTCCTTTTATCTGTCCTGAGTCATGGCATAGCCAGATCTTGTTATAGCCAGAAGCTGAGCAGGGTGAACACTTAGATGAAAGACCACCAAAGAAGACTCTGCGGAGGAAGACCATGACAAACCACCACTGCTTCTCACTTGCCTTAAAGCCCCTTGCTGCGGTCTTCTTAAGTCAGTTATGACTTCTCATTAATTACATACATAAGAAGAAGATGAGAACATAAGAACATAAGAACTAGCCTGCTGGATCAGACCAGAGTCCATCTAGTCCAGCTCTCTGCTACTCCCAGTGGCCCACCAGGTGCCTTTGGGAGCTCACGTGCAGGATGTGAAAGCAATGGCGCTTCAGGTTGCTGCTGCTCCTGAGCACCTGGTCTCGCTGTGCTAGGGCATTTGGCAATCTTGCAGATCAAGGGAGGATCAAGATTGGTAGCCATAAATCGATTCTATACCTCGCATAATCATCTTTGTCCGCTTCCTTTTAAAGGCTATCCAGGTTAGTGGCCATCACCACCTCCTTCTGTGCAGCATATATTATTCCTAAACACCCAATGCACACGTTACTATGAAAGAAGTGTTTCTGCTTTTATTAGTTGTCCTGCTATTCTTCCCCCCAGCATTTCCTTTTCATAATGGATGCCCCCTGGTTCTAGTATTGGGAGAAAGAGAAAAATGTCTCTCTGTCAACATTTTCTACCCCATGCATAATTTTATAGACTTCAATCATATCCCTCCTCAGACGTCTCCTCTCCAAACTAAAGAGTCCCAAACTCTGCAGCCTCTCCTCATAAGGAAGGTGTTCCAATCCTTCAATCATCCTCGTTGCCTTTCTCTGCACTTTTTCTATCTCTTCGATATCCCTTTTGAGATGTGGCGACCAGTAGAGTTTGGATTCATACCCCACCTTTCTCTCCCGTAAAGAGACTCGAGGTGGCTTATAAGCTCCTTTCCCCTCCTCTCCTCACAACAGACACCTTGTGAATTTGGTGGGGCTGAGAGAGTTCAGAGAGAACTGTGACAAGCCCAAGGACACCCAGCAGGAATGCAGGAGTGCGGAAACACATCTGGCTCCCCAGATAAGCCTCCACCACTCGGGTGGAGGGGTGGGGAATCAAACCTGGTTCTCCAGATTAGAATCCATCTGCTCTTAGCCACTACACCAGGCTGGCTCTCAAACAAGTTGATTAAGTCTAACAAAGCAAGTGTAGTTTTAAGGCAACAAGAGACAACCATCAATATGCAGCATATTCTGAGCAGAAACTTCGGAGTCATGGCTCCAGACAGCTATTTCCAAGAACATCTCACCATGTTCAGGATGAACTTCATCCAACATCATTATTACCCACTATCATTTCATAAAACCAGAACGAATGCCTTACCTTGCTTAGAAGCGATGAAGCTGAAGGACAATGAGGTGAAGCGAATGAAGCGTTCTGGGATGGTGGACCTCTTATATACCTCCGTGCACCCTTTGCCGAGGAAGTGAGCCATCATCCCAAAAGATCAGCAAACTTTTCATTAGCCACTGCGCTGCATTTCTAGCCCATGCGTCTTCATCCGGTACGTAATCCTCCTCTCGAGTTGTCTTCATGAACCAGAGTTTGGAGCTTGCTTTTAATGCTCACTTCATTTAACAGCACTGTAATTCTGCAGCAAAGACACTTATAGGATTACTTTAATATTAAGGTAATGTGATGGGGTTGAACTTTGATATTCAGTGACTGAAGTCTCTGCAAAGGAAAGATCTCACTACTTCTTCCATCAAAAGTTCTGGTGTACTGAGTTTCCATTTTGTTAAATTCTGACATAGAATTCACATTATATTAGGGGGAAATGGATAACTATATTTTAGCAATGATTTAGTAATGGATTTCTTCAGTGAAGCACTTTATGAATATGTGTGCTTTTTCGCTTTTACAATCAAATCAATTTATCGTGGTCAATGACCAGATTCATCTCTCTTTCCACTGTTACATGCAAACATCCCAAAGGGTGACAGACTTACCCACATTGTTTCAAAAACTGCAAAAAAACACCCCAAACCCAAAACAAAACAAAAAAACACCCAGATTCAAGTGGCTGAGTGCATATAATAATGCACATTTAAGTAAATTACAGATATGATATTTCTGTAAATTTAGAGCTGCATTAATGCAGATGTTTCTAATTTTGATACAGCAGTCTTTTTGTTTCACTTACATCTACTAAGGAGCAGAAGTATCAATGCTTTTCATGCATGGGTACCTGGCTACACAAATAGAATCCTATTGAAAAAAAATATGGTAGAAAAGACATAATTGCAGGATTTGAGATCTAAAAGAAAACAGCAGAATGGATTAGAATGTTAGTAATGCTATAGTGTGTAGTTGATTGTTTCATTTTAAATATGTCCACAAACCTAGAATGGATTAGAATTCAGCAATGAGATAGCAGGAAGCACTATTTGGTTTTATGGCATTTAGTTAGTTATACTTGGTTGTATTTATGTTATGGAATATTTTCTGCCCAAAATACTCACGAACAAGGTGGTCATAAGTAAGCAGTTTATTGTAGTCACGACTGCAGACATGGAGAGAGGGCACCTTGGTGGGTGCGGCTCTCTAAAAGTCTGTGGGGCAGCACAGCTCATTTTTAAGGTCCCTGCTCTGCCCTCTTGCCCACCGCTCAAGTGGACACGAGGTTCACAATCTGACCAATCAGCTTTTAACACAAAAGCCCTTGATACATCAGGGGCTTTCCACATGCAGGCATTAGCTAAGCGAGCACAGAATACTTTTATTAGGAAATCAGCAAATTCTATATGTGGCACAAACATGCCTCAATATCCTGTGTTTCTGGCTACCACAGGCCTAGTTCCCTGTTCTTTCCTCCCTTTAGTTCCTCTTTTCTCTCTGTCTCATTTTCCGTAGTGTGACCTTCACACTCAAGAAATACATTTTTTCCATATCATTTAGATACTGTAAAATTTATGTTTTAATTTTTCTTGTCATCTTTTTTGTATTTTTGTATCTTTGCATTTTGTATTAATGTAATGGTAGATATGGGTGTGTATAGAAAATTAAAAAAAATATTATGCAACACAAATAGTAAGAATCAAGGTACTGATCTCAGCCACCTAATACCTTAGTGTTCTAGTTGTCATCTTCTAAAAATAATAATAGTATTTATATTGCCCTGTAGGTCTGTTGAAGGATTACGCTACTGTTAGCTGGCCATACCTTTAATCATTCATAGCATGAAGCTAATTGTTTAATGAGAGGCATGAAGTTAATAAAAGAACATGAACCAGATAATGAAGACTTCACCATTCTTTGGTGATGTCTCATTTCCTAAGTAAAGAGGGAGATGAAACTCTACCACCATGATACTGCTCGGGCTGCCAGCTCTAGATTAGGAAATACCTGAAGATTTGGGGTGGAGTCAGAGGAAGACAGGGTTTGGGATGGGAAGGGGTTTCAATGTGGTATGGTGCCATACAGTCCACCTTTCAAAGTGGCAATTTTCTCAGGGAGAACTGATCTCTGTCACTTGGAAATCAACTGTAATCCCAGAAGATCTTCAGTCACCCCCTGGAGGTTGACAACTAGGCTTGGTAAATACCCTACAAATTCGGTAAAATTCGGATTTATGCAGGAATAAAATTATCTGTATGCCTGAATAAGACAAATAACAGGTTCAGATATACCCGAATATTTGGGTATATCCGAAAAATGTGGGTCCGTTGGAAATTTTTTTGTATTTTGGGGTGTTTTTCACATTGCGGCCTGCAGGGGACGCATTTTTAAAGCTAGCAACACCAACATTTCAGAGTATGATCCGGAGACATTCCTGATGATGCCCCCCCCCCAAGTTTGGTAAAGTTTTGTGGGGGGGGGGGTAAAGTTATGGACCTCCAAAGTGGGTGCCCCATCCCCCATTGTTTCCAATGGGAGCTAACAGGGGATGGGGCTACCCCTTGGAGGGTCCATAACCCACCTGAACCAAACTTTACCAAACTTGGGGGGTATCATCAGGAAAGTCTCTGGATGAGACCCCAAAATTTTGGTGTCAGTACATTTAACAGTGCTCCCTTGTGTAACGAACCAGTGAAGTCCAGACCAAAAGTAACTACTTAAGTTCTTTATTGAACTGGCATGCTTAGTCGATCACAGGCAATGCGGGAACTGGCCCCCCAATGTTCGAACAGCCTCTTTTACGGGCTCCCAACCAGTTCCCGCCAAAGCTGGGTAAACAACTTTGGGTTCTCCCCCAAAGCCTCTTAGGAACAGTTTCACACAGACAGGCAAAAGAAACAAGAGAAACAAGCAACTGATAACAGTAACGTTCCCCAGTCTGGGCTTCCCTCCAACCTCCTCAAAAGAGAACCATTCAAGGTTGAATAGCAACCTGACACTTTGACAGTTACCCAATCCTCCCCCCCCCATTTCTGTGCTCTGAAGTGCCTTGACTCCATTATAGTCAATGGGGAATTTCTTGGGGGAGGGCTGTGGGAAGCACATTTTTCAAGGTAAAGCCACAAAGCTTTCAGGGTATCATCAAGAGAGTCTCTTGATGACACCATCCAGTTTGGTGACCTTTGCTTCAGGGGGTTCAATGTTATAGGCCCCCAAAACAGTAGGGCCCCCCCTCCCATCACCACCTGAAGCAAAGTTCACCAAACCTGGGTGGTGTCATCAAGAGAGTCTCCTGAAGATGCTCTGAAAGTTGTGTGCCTCTACCTTGAAAAATGTGCACCCCACAGCCCTCCCCCAAGAAATTCCCCATTGGCTGCAATGAAGCCATTTCAGAGCACAGAATCTCCCAGCTCTCTTCAGCAAGTTCTATGGTGGGAAAAATTGTTTTTCCCCACCATAGACTTCAATGAGGCTTGCTGTTATGCCCAGCTGGCTCTGTGTTGGAGATTTTATTGGGGGCTCTGGGGAGGGGTCTTGTTCTGGGTTGGAGCACTTATTTCCCGCAGGGCTGCTGCTGTGTCTCCTGAAAGGAACCAGCCAACTTGGCTGAAGTTTGCAGGTGAAAACTGTTAAAAATGACAAGTTTGGGCTCTGCTATTTAACTAGATCCCGCAGATGAGACTTCAATAGAACCTGTGAATTTCTTTCAACCAGGGACGTAGCAAGGGGGAACTGTGCCTGGGCATGTGTGTGCCTTGTGCCCCTGCCATGCTCCAGCCCACCCCCACCATGCCTTGGAATGTCCCGCCATGCCCACACAACAGCCGCACCCATCCCTATGCATGGTGCGCACTCAGGGCAAGACACCCCACCTCTCTCCCTGGCAGCTACGCCATTGGTTTCAAGTGTGAGCCAGCAAACGCAGCAGAGCTTCAGACAGAGCACAGGAATGCCTGCGCCATCTGTTGCCTTCTGGGCACACACGCTCACCTGTCACAAAACCCCATGACTCATGGGTCACAAGATGCCCTGGACAAAGGTACAAGGTACATACCCCCAGGTATGGATTAGGCCCAGACAGGAACGTTTCCTCCCGCACGTACGCAGCCCCTATGATTCATGTATTGTGCAACATCCTCCCGCTCTCCCGCCTTCCCCAAACCCTTACTAAAAGGTGCCAGGGACCCCAGCTCGGCAGATTAGCCAGATCCACCGATCATGCTATATCGCCACTGGCTTCTCTCCACCGGATGATATCGCTGCGTCTCGTCTCTTCATTGCGTTGTCCGTAACGACTTCATTCAAGGAGTGGTCATGTCGGTCTAAAATAGGCTCCTTCCGCACATGCAGAATAATCCACTTTCAAACTGCTTTCAATGCTCTTTGAAGCTGTGCGGAACAGCAAAATCCACTACCCAACAGTTGTGGAAGTGGTTTGAAGATGCATTATTCTGTGTGTGCGGAAGGGGCCGTAGGAAAGTTAGATTCAAGTCCAGTAGCATCCAAGGGACTATTGGGGGGGGGGGGGTATGAGCTTTTGAGAATCAGAGCTCCCTTCATTACAATCTAGCTATTCCAGCGAATCTATTTCTATTTTTCATTCCACAATCAAGGTTTATGCACTTGATTTTTAAGGCATTATATTTCACTTTCTTCAGAGAAATAAGAGGATGTATTCAAAAGTAAGGATGGTTAAATACATTTAAAAGTGAGAATGGTTAATTCCCACCTTCTGTCCAATTTTCACATTATTTTAATTTGTTCTGCTGTATGTGTCACAAACTCCCAATTCAAGGGATTCTCAAAATGGGCCAGCAACATACAAAATTACAAAAAACCCTTGGGTATGAATTCTCACACCTCAACTTTAGTAGCTGCCACTGGCCCCCTTTCACTATCCAAACAGCCAGAAGCCAAAAAGCTGGCTTCCAACCTTCCTGGGATTAAAGTCAAGAAAATCACTACTACAAGGCAGACCACTCACAGTGTGAGTTTCACAAAACAGTTAACCTGGTGGGTGTAGTTATATAGGCTTACGTACTGGAATTAAATTGAAACCACCTGAAGAAAAAAAATCACAAGATATAATTAGTGATCTATTCAAATTGTGCAAGACTATTGTTTGTTTGTTTGTTCAGCTTCTCCCCCGCCCTCTCATGATAGCTTATAACACAATATAAACAATTAGAAACACACAAATAATAATTAAAGCTTTATCATTTAAACCCAGCAGCACCCAAACATGCAGAAATGGGGAAGCCAATAATGAAGAAAGGAAGAAACAACTAAACCACTAAAAGGGGGCAAAAGGAAGGGAAACAGACAACTGTTGATGTCTTCAGCTACAGGCCTGGTGGAACATATCCATCTTCAGGCCCTGCAAAATTTGCATCAGATCTCAAAAGGTTCAAGTCTAAAATGTCCGAGAGTTCCGCCTGGCTGAGGTGAAAGCTGGAAAGGCCCTGGCTCTGGTTGAGGACAGCCAGATACTCTTTAGACCAGCCATTCCCAACCAGGGTTCCGTGGTACCCTGGGGTGCCGTGAGCACGTCCCAAGGGCACCGGGGCAACACTACCCCCTCCCCTCATTTTTGTGGTGTCTCCCACCAGAGCCAGCAGGGACATGGAGCTGGCCCAATGGGGCAGGGCCTGCCGCAAGATCAGCAGCCACCCCACCCCCCACCCCAGTGCTTCCCTTCACCCTGGGAGGGGAAGGTGGGGGTGTGGCAAGCAGCGGCAATGGAAGGGGAAGGTGAGGGTGGCGGCAGGGGTACCGTGAGATATGAAGAGTGAGGTCAAAGGTACCCTGACCTCAAAAAGGTTGGGAAACACTGCTTTAGACCATGGACCACCAGTAGGTTGTTTCCAGTGGAACAAAGCCCTCGTTGGGGGTTATATTGGGAGATGTGATCCTGCACATAGGAAGCTTCCAGAACTTTTAGGGCTTCAAAAATTATAATCAGAACCTGGAGTCTGGTTTAGTTATCCACCTGGAACCAGTACAGCTGGTGGAGCACTGTTTGAATATTGGTTGTCCATGGGGTTCTGTAGGGACGAGCACCTCTGCATTCTGAATTTTATCCTTTTCAACAAAAGGAACCAAGAAGAATTGTACCTTGATCTGCCCCGTGATGGACCACCTTTGTTTTAGAATGTTCCACTTGGGTCCTAGTGCCTTCCTAACAGAACTGGGTAGGCACGAGAACCGAAGTGGAGCATTCTAAAACAAAGATGGTCCAGCATGTGGCAGATTGTTAGGATGTGTTCTCTCCTTCCATCAAAGGCTCGTGTGCGAGGGCTCACACCTAGCTGTGGGGAGGGGGTAACTGTCTTCGCCTTCTGATACACTAATGGACCTTTTTCTTTTCCTTTCTTTTTCTTTTGATGCTAGCAACTGCAGCTAACTAGGAGCCCAAAACTCCAAATAAACCTGGCGAGTGGGTGAATATAAATGTTAAATAACATCATGGAGAGGACTGCCCCTGTGGACGCCACATACTAAAGGCTGTTGCAGTGACATCCTCCCCATTTGTGCTACCCTGATGTAGGGGTGAGCCCGCGAACCCAGCAGAACCGTAGAAGGAGCGCCTGGCATGCCGGTGCCGGCTACGGCCTTCTGGGCGCACACGCTCCCCCAACCCCCGCTCCCCCATGAGTCACGGGTCATGAACTACCTGACTCGCGGTCACCAGGTGTCCCACACAAAGGGACAAAAGGGGCTCTTGCCCTCAGGTGAGGATTAGACCCAGACACGGATGCTTCCTCCCGCACGTAGCAGCCCGATGAGATCATGCATCACATGATGATCTCCCGTTCTCCCGCTCTCCCGACCTCCTGCTCTCCCACCTGCCCGACCCCTTTACACGCCCCCAGTGAAACCCCAATAAAAGGTGCGAGGGGCGAGCACACGGCAGAGTTGCCAGGATCACGGGATCCCGCGCTTCCTGCTGCTGGCGCTCTCCACCAGATGAAATCTCTGCGTCTCGTCTCTTTCTTGGGGCCTCGTGGGCAAGACTACACCCTCTGTCTCTGACCTTGGAGAAATGAGGCTGTACCCCAACAATAGCAGGACAGTGGGCCAATAATTTCTGATCGACTGGGTCAAATGCAGCCATAAGGTTGACTAATAACAGAAGCAATGGGGTGTCTTAATCCAGCAGTGTACACCACCTCCCACTAGAGGGCAGTGTTTCTAAACCATGCCCCACTATCTGGTGAAACATTTTAATAGTCAATAAATAAAAATCAAAAGGCCTAACACTCAGACAGGGTAAACATTGTTTATTTGAACTTTCATCTTGAACTGGGAGAAGCAACCATACCTGTTCATTTGTACGGGTACTACTGAACAACAAAAAGAAGAAGTTTTAATGGTATGATTTAAATACCTTAGGAATTTATTTACATCCCAGGTTTTTTCCCCTTTCCCCTTTCTCTTCTGATACTCCTTCCAAGCTAAGAACTGAAGCCTCTAAGACCCCTTCCGCACATGCAGAATAATGCACTTTCAATCCACTTTGAAGCTGTGCGGAATAGCAAAATCCACTTGCAAACAATTGTGAAAGTGGATTTAAGTACATTATTCTGCATGTGTGGAAGGGGCCTAAACAAAAAAATGATTTTCAGAACTTCCAGCACAGACAGAATTTAATTTTAGAAGATTGTTTCCCCTTGCAGATTTTTTTAATTTCTCCCAGAGAATGTATTATTTATATTTCTGTGCAATATGTGTCTTTCTTTCCCCCCTGTTGTTGTTGTTGTTGTTGTTGTTGTTGTTGTTGTTGTTATTACTTAACCTTAATACATTATTGAAATAGGTACATGAATGATATGGCTGTGGTGATCAGGCAGGCATGTAGGCAGGGGGCGTTTTCCCACTTACCTTCTGCCCCGCGCTACTGTAGGCAAGTAGCGCGGGGTCCCCCGGCACTCCCCACTACAGGGGCAGCGACAACACAGCCACCCCGATGTTGCCACTGTCGCGCCCCCTCAGCACACGCCATTCCTGGCGCTCTTCCAAACGGCGCCTTTGGGTGACCCCACACAGAGCGCGGGGTCATGGGGAAGCCCGGGCACACGCCAGAAATGCGGGGCATACGGGGGGCGTGGCAAGTGGGGAAACGCCCAGGGATTGCTTTAGTCTCCTTTTGGGGATTCAAGACCAATCAAAAGATATAAACCTTGCTTGTTTTCTTGTTTCTGGCACATTCATAAATATTAAACTGTGATGAACTATACTGTAGTTAGGATAACTAACTCTGCGTTTGGAAATTTCTGGATATTTGGGAGGGGACCCTAGGGAGGACAATGTTTTGCACAAGGAGAGACCTTCAGCTCTGTATAATACCAGTGATTTTTCCCTACAAAGTAGCCATTTTTCCAGGGGAACTTATGTGTGTAATCTGGAGGACAATTCTAATGCAACAACCACAACAACCTTTATTTGGCATTTAAAAATAGGTTCTAGAGCATTGCCAGACATTTTTGAAATACAAATCAAGAGTACATTCAAAGCGCAGATAGGAAGACTGTATAGCAGTATACATTACTTAGAAAGTTCGGTCACTTGTAAAAGAAATTTTGCTACTTTTTCCAAGAATACAACATCTGTGTTGTTTAACAGAAACTCCACAACAGAACAGTCAGAGTCACGTTCAGATTTGTCTAGGGCCAGCCTGGGAGAGAAATTCCTAATGCCCACATATCTCGGACAGTCAAGAATAATGTGAGCAAGAGTCTCCACTTGATTTTTACAGTGTGGACAAACCCGATCCTGAAGAGGTATGGATAAGTAGCGACCCTTTGTAATGGCTGATGGGAAGGTATTGGATCTGGCCCTTGTGATAATCCATCTCTGTTGGGGGTCAGTTAATAATTCAAGATATTTGGCACAATTATAATGCCAGGAGATCTCTAGGTCACATCTGAAAATTGGCAAACCTGAGTGTAATCCAGTGGCGTCCCAACTTATTCATTGGCTGACTTCTGTGAAAGCTCCTGACCAGCGAGCGGGACTCGGTTCTGACAACCAGTTCTGGTGGTGGGATTCAAATAATTTAACAACTGGTTGTTTACAAGCACCATTTTAACAACCAGTTCTGCCGAAGTGATGCTGAATCCCACCACTGCTCCTGACTCCATAGTATTTATGCAGCTGTTGGATTTTTCTTCTTAGAAGTTATCTGTCTGTCTCCCTCCCTCCACCTCACTTTGTCAACTCAGGTGAAGGAACACATGTCCTTCACTTCACCATGACTCAGCAGTAGAGCATCTGTGTTGCATGTAGAACATCCAGCGCTCAGTACCATGACTATCCAGGTAAGGAGGTCATACGGTAGGTGACACGAAAGACTTTATTCAGTAAAAAGCAGCCTCGTTTGGGTTGGTTATGGGGAGAAACTGTAGCTCACTAGTGGAGCACTGGTTTGCATTCAAAAGGCCCCAGTTCAATCTATGGCATATCTAATTAAACATCAATGATGCGGCTGGCCTCCACTCCAGCCAGGGCCTGCACGGCTCTGGCGCCGGCCTGGTGGAACACTCTCCCTCCAGCTATCTGGGCCCTGTGGGACCTTGGAGATTTCCGCAGGGCCTGTAAGTCTGAGTTGTTCCACTGGGCCTTTGGAAAGAGCGGCCACTGAGGGTGCCCCTGCCCCCTCCTCTTTACCCCCATGGGCCCTAATACCATCAGGACCCATTATTTCTCATTAGGAGGGGTTTATAAGGGTGTGGGCGATGTTTTAATTATATGTATGTTTTTAGCTGATGTTTTATCTGGACACCGCCCTGAGCCCTTCGGGGATAGGGTGGTATACTAAATTTAATAAATAATGATGATGGTGATGAGGAGGAGGAGGAGGAGGAGGAGGAGGAGGAGAACATAAGAACATAAGAACATAAGAACATAAGAACATAAGAACATAAGAACTAGCCTGCTGGATCAGACCAGAGTCCATCTAGTCCAGCATTCTGCTACTCGCAGTGGCCCACCAGGTGCCTTTGGGAGCTCACATGCAGGAGGTGAAAGCAATGGCCTGCTGCTGCTGCTGCTGCTCCTGAGCACCTGGTCTGCTAAGGCATTTGCAATCTGAGATCAAGGAGGATCAAGATTGGTAGCCATAGATCGACTTGTCCTCCATAAATCTGTCCAAGCCCCTTTTAAAGCTATCCAGGTTAGTGGCCATCATCACCTCCTGTGGCAGCATATTCCAAACACCAATCACACGTTGCGTGAAGAAGTGTTTCCTTTTATTAGTCCTAATTCTTCCCCCCAGCATTTTCAATGAATGCCCCCTGGTTCTAGTATTGTGAGAAAGAGAGAAAAATGTCTCTCTGTCAACATTCTCTACCCCATGCATAATTTTATAGACTTCAATCATATCCCCCCTCAGACGTCTCCTCTCCAAACTAAAGAGTCCCAAACGCTGCAGCCTCTCCTCATAAGGAAGGTGCTCCAATCCTTCAATCATCCTCGTTGCCCTTCTCTGCACTTTTTCTATCTCTTCGATATCCTTTTTGAGATGTGGCGACCAGAACTGAACATAGTACTCCAAGTGCGGTCGCACCACTGCTTTATATAAGGGCATGACAATCCTTGCAGTTTTATTATCAACTCCTTTCCTAATTATCCCCATCATAGAGTTTGCCTTTTTCACAGCTGCCATGCATTGAGTTGACATTCCCATGGAACTATCCACTAAGACGCCCAAATCCCTTTCCTGGTCTGTGACTGATAGCACTGATCCCTGTAGCATGTATGTGAAGTTTGGATTTTTTGCCCCTATGTGCATCACTTTACATTTTGCTACACTGAACTGCATTTGCCATTTCTTAGCCCACTCACCTAATTTATCAAGGTCCGCTTGGAGCTCTTCGCAATCCTTTGTGGTTCTTACCACCCTACATAATTTGGTATCATCTGCAAACTTGGCCACCACGCTATCCACTCCTACTTTCAGGTCATTTATGAATAAGTTAAAGAGCACTGGTCCCAAAACGGATCCTTGGGGGACACCACTCCTGACATCTCTCCATTGTGAGAACTTCCCATTTATACCCACCCTTTGTTTCCTGTTCCTCAACCAGTTTTTAATCCATAGGAGGACTTCCCCTCTTATTCCTTCATTGCTGAGTTTTCTCAACAGTCTCTGGTGAGGAACTTTGTCAAAAGCCTTTTGGAAATCCAAGTAGACAATGTCCACTGGTTCCCCCTTATCCACATGTCTGTTTACACCCTCAAAGAACTCTAGTAAGTTTGTAAGACAGGACTTGCCTCTACAAAAGCCATGCTGACTCTTCCTCAGCAGGTCTTGCTTTTCTACATGTTTAATAATTTTATCTTTAATGATAGATTCTACTAATTTACCAGGAACAGATGTCAAACTGACTGGCCTGTAATTTCCTGGATCCCCCCTAGACCCTTTCTTAAAGATTGGTGTGACATTGGCCATCTTCCAGTCTTCAGGGATGGAGCCTGATTCCAGGAATAAGTTGCATATTAAAGTGAGAAGATCAGCAATTTCATGCTTGAGCTCTTTAAGAACTCTTGGATATGAGATGCAATCTGGGCCAGGGGATTTGGTAGCATTTAGTTTATCAATGGCTGCCAGAACTTCTTTCCTTGTCTACCACTATTCTCCAGCTTAGTTCCCTCGGAGTTCACCTCCTAAGAAGCTTGGTTCAGGGTGCAGGAAAGTTCCTCCCATCTCAACTATCTCTCTGCAATCTCCCTGTCATCTTTGCTAGCACACCTTTTGTTTCGCTTCATCATCTAATGGGCCTACCGCTTCCCTAGCTGGCTTCCATAGCTTTTGATGTACTTGAAGAACTGTTTGTTGCTTCAGATCTTGATGTTCGCAGCCATGTGTTTCTCCATAATCCTTTTTTGCCTCCCTTACAGCTAACTTGCTTTCTCTTTTTGCCACCATTTGTGTTCTCTCTGGTATTCTTCATCAGGTTAAGTTGGACTTCCATTTTCTAAAAGACATCTTTTTTTTCCTAATAATTTCTCTCAACCTCCCCTTGTTACGGTAACCATGGTGGCTTTCTTTTTTGGACTGTGCAATGCTGCCTTTCCTAACCTGAGGGAACACATTCCAGCTGAGCTTTTTAAGACGGATTGTAGTTTTAAATAACCTCCAAGCACCTTATGGACATTTTTGACTCTCTTTGGATTTTTTCCCTTTCAGCTTCCTGCAAGCACTATCCCCTCTCATCTTTGAGAAATTTCCGCTTTCTGACAGGCGAATGTAACGCTTACATTAGTAGTTGTCACTTGTTAGCATGCAGAGATACCTGAATCTGACAGCATTGTGGTAGCTGTTCATATCGGCTCAACAACACTGTAACTCTCCTCAGCACCAGGTCCTGGAGTCCCACATAGAAATTAGATCTAGGATCACACATCTCCCCTGGTTGGTTCTACCGAAACCCATCTGCTCCTAAGCCACAGTTATTTAGCAAGATATCCAGGAATGTTTCTCTCCTTACTATGACCCTGGAACATGCATTTTTTCCTTCCAGTTTATATGGGGATGGTTCAAAATCGCCCATTACTACGACATTTTGCTTTTGTTAGCGCCTCTCTAATTTCTTTTTCCATCTCAGAATCCCTCTTTGTGCACTTTGGTCAGGGGGGACGATAATATATTCCTAATGTTATAAACTATTATGCTTCCACCCCTGGTATTGACGATATCCACAGTGCTTTTCCTGTAGTAGGAATCAGCTCCCCTGCATTGTCTATTTTATGTGACACTATGTGCTCCTCTTTGATGTAAGAGAGCCACCCCACCCCCAATACGCCCTGTCCTATCAGCCTTCCTGTAGAGCCTGTAACCTGGGATAACAGCATCCCACTGGTTCTTCTCATTCCACCATGTCTCTGTGATGCCCACTATATCAATGTCCTCCTTCAAAACTCTGTACTCCCAGCTCCCCGATTTTAGGTCGAATGCTTCTACTTTATTAGCATAGAGACACTTGCCATACATACTCTGTCTCCTGTCCCTAACCTGGGATTTGTAATAGTGTTTTGCCCTCTAGCCTTTTGTAGACACTATCACTTATCACATTGCTATGCTCCTTGCTTGTATGCGGTTGATTTAGAAAAACCTCCCTCTCTGTCTGAAGAGATGTCACCTTGGGAGTGGGACCCGGCTGCTAGGTCCCTGAGAAAGCCCTGCGATTTGTTGCCCTCCTCTACCTCCTCTCAGGCTTCAGCCATGGGTCACTGCCACCTTGGCTTCAAGAGAACGCACACGTTCCTTGAGTTCCAGGAGCTCATTGCAGCGAGGCTTCCTGCCTTCATATCTAATTTTCTTTAGATATTCAAATACTGATTTTAATTAGTGCCTCCCTCTTAAGGTTTCTATACTTTCTACTATCCCTTAAAATATGTTCTTATTTAGTAAAACACCTGCGCGCGCCATTAGGCACTCACCGCTGGTTCCAGAGACTAACTGAAAAGATTTACAAATGTGAGAAGCCGCACCCCTTCAGCACTAACTAAAAGATTTACAAATGTGAGAAGCCCCACCCCTTCAGCAGCCTCCACCAATCAGCAGCCCTAGGACAAGGAGGAGGAGGAGGAGGAGGAGGAGGAGGAGGAGGAGGAGGAGGAGGAGGAGAAGGAGAAGGAGAAGCAGAAGCAGAAGAAGCAGAAGAAGCGGAAGCGGAAGCGGAAGAAGAAGAAGAAGAGGAAGAAGAAGAAGGAGAAGAAGAAGAAGAAGAAGAAGAAGAAGAAGAAGAAGAAGAAGAAGAAGAAGAAGAAGAAGAAGAAGAAGAAGAAGAAGAAGAAGAAGAAGAAGAAGAAGAAGAAGAAGAAGAAGAAGAAGAAGAAGAAGAAGAAAATAAAATAAAATATGTGGTGTAAAAGACCTCCAGTTGAAAACCCAAGGAGCTGCTGCTGGTCACAATAGACAAGACAGACCTGGATAGAGTCACTATAAGTACACTTCATGAGTTAATTTGGTGAGGATTTCTAGGTGCATATTCACTTCCCACTGTGGTGTGGTGATTAAGAGTGGTAGACTCTAATCTGGAGATCTAGGTTTGATTCCCCACTCCTCCAAATGTTGGGTTCCCTCAGAACATTCCTAGCCCATGTTGGGGCAGGCTATAGCAAACCACCTCAAAGCATCTCTAGCGTTGAAAACAATAGTGGGTCACCACAAATCATCTATGACTTGCCAACACTTTCCATCACCATTTAGATGATCCCTTGAGAGAAATTCATTTGTCTCAGTCCTTCAACACAGTCAAGAGACATTTATGCATGCATATAGAACTTTTAAAAAATATTTTTATTGAATTTCAAAAGCATATGCATTTTATTGTCATTGTGCTCACACAACTAAATTTACAGCAGCATTCCTCGATGCACACAATTTCAGACTCATACTCCATCCTCACGTTCCCCTTCCTCCACCCATCCCTACACAGCCCCAAACACATCAACACGAAGCCGCAGAGTTTAGCATAGCCACAGCTCTAGAGTAGAAGCTGTCTCTAAGCCTCTTTGTCCTAGTTTTGATAGACCTGTATTGTCTGCCGGATGGTAACAGTTCAAAAAGAGAGTGTGCTGGATGACACGAGTCCTTCAGAATATTTTGGGCTTTCTTTAGGCTTCGGGAATTATAGAGTTCTTCCAAGGAGGGGAGAGGGCAGCCGATAATCCTCTGTGCAGTAGTGATCACCCTTTGGAGCACCTTCCTATCTGCCACTGTGCAACTGGAGAACCATACACAGATGCAGTAGGTTAAGACACTCTCTATAGCACAGTGGTAAAAGGACACCAGGAGTTTTCCATTCAGTTGTTGTTTCCTTAAAAGTCTCAGATAGCACAGTCTTTGCTGGGCCTTCTTAACCACGGCGGCAGTTTGTACGCCCCAGGTCAAGTCCTCTTTATTCATAACGCCCAGAAAAGTTAAATACATAAAATGATATTCATTATAATTGATCAGAAGCAAACCATAAGTTCCTCTCTTTTTCAATGAGGGAAGTATACAACAATAAAGATATACAAAAAAGGGAAATTCAGAAAGATCTAATTCCATGGTGAATATCAATTTTTATAACAGTTCCCATTCTAACCCAGTTGTATCTCCTCCCCCTTAACACTATAAGTCAAGAAACTCTATGCTGCTACAAATTTATAATAATAATAATAATAATAATAATAATAATAATAATAATAATAATAATAATAATAATAATAATAATAATAATGATAATGATAACTTTTCGCCATCAAAGCCAGAATTGAAAAGTCAACTACAGATCCCAAGTGCAGACTCTGCAAGGAAGCAGACGAAACAATAGATCACATACTTAGTTGCTGCAAGAAGATCGCGCAGACGGACTACAAGCAGAGGCATAATACTGTTGCTCAGATGATTCACTGGAACTTGTGCCACAACTACCATCTGCCTGTGACAAAGAACTGGTGGAATCACAAACCTGAAAAGGTCACTGAAAATGAACACGCATTGAAAACTACTCTGGGACTTCCGAATTCAGACGTGACAAAGTGCCTTGGAACACAATACTCCTGACTCCATCACGATTGTGGAAAAAAAAAAGAAAGTGTGGATATAGTTGATGTTGCAATTCCTGGTGACAGAAGGATTGATGAGAAGCAACTGGAAAAACTTTTACACGATACGAGTGACTTTAAGGATTGAACTACAAAGACTCTGGCACAAACCGAAAGTAAAGGTGGTCCCAGTGGTAGATCGGCATCGACTGGGTGCCGTGCTTACCTAAAGATCTTGAATCGGCACTTAAAATAACAATTACAGCTGTTTCGAAACCAAAATCACCTATATGTCAGCTGCAAAAGGCCATACTCTTACTGGGCTCTGCACGACTATTAAGTCGATTACATCACACAGTCCTAGATGCTTGGGAAGTGTCTGATCGTGGTGTACGTGAAATACAAAAAATCCAGCATATTGATCTTGTTTTGCTGTGTAGTAACTGTTTTGTAATCAATAATAATAATAATAATAATATAATAATAATAATAATATAATAATAATAATAATATACAATAATAATAATAATAATAATAATAATAAATACAATAATAATAATAATAATAATGAAAGCTGCTCTACTTTCCTGGCTCTGCAAGAACCCATTTTACACCGATACATCACGCCTTCCCTAAGTTCCAGGGTGGAACTTCGAAGCCCGGGATAAAGAAGGCCAACACCTCAACCAGTGGATCTGGCGGTTGCGATACAACGTGTTTGTTGTTTTTGTCAATAATAATAATGCATATTGAGACCTAATGCAGGTGGTTCCTCAACCTGTAATGGGTTCTTGAGAGCTCCTTCGGGGTCGAAACGATAGCTTTTCTTACGAGGGGGTCGCCTCAGACCATCGGAAAATGGTCTTTTTATATTTTATATATACCAATTTTATAGTTGGGGGTCACCACTACATGAGGAACTGTATTAAAGGGTGGCGGCATTAGGAAGGTTGAGAGCCACTGATCTAATGGCTGAGAAGCAGTCAGTTCTGTAACTTTGCTTTGCAGTGGAGTTTTCCTGTTTACACCATTTCCCCCCCCCCCTGTTTTTTGTTTGTTTTGGTTTGTTTACACAGGTTATGTTCCTGTGAAGCATTTTTATTAGAGCTGATTTACTATTTTGCCCACCTGCCCACCTCTTGAACTTCTGGGGTTTGGATAAGAGTCGCATGTTTGCCAATATACAAATGGCTGACCTACTAGAATATAAATTTAGAAAATTTTCTTAGAATCTCAGCTGATCAGTATTTGCTGGGTTTGACAGAGAGAGTGGGGCAAGAATACAGTTCTTTGTTAACACTAAACAAGGGAGGAGGAGAGGGAGGCAGGAAGATAGTGAGAGTGAAAAGATGAGTGCAAGAGACACAGCCCCTTTCCTCACAAACCTTTTAAAACATTTTGAGGCAGGAAATAAACAGTTTCCTCCATGGAGTTACATTTTGTGTTTATCCCAAAACATTTTATTTGCAGCCTCAAAAGGTTTCAGATGAATCATTTTATTAAAAAATGACTCTTAACCGTATTCTGGCTGATGTTGACTGATAAATGAGTAAGTTCTAATGATTTTTTTTGTTTAAACAACTAAAAAGTTGTTTTTGCATTGCAAACATTGTTGTTATTGTAAGTCTGAATTATTTATTTTGGTGAATGATTAGAGAAGCATTTTTGTAAGTACATTATGTTATAAAGATTTGTAAAATAATCATTGTCTTGGGACAAGTGAATTAGCCTGTTAGGGTGTAAAAGTAGATTGACTGTAGTTATATAGTGCACCCCGCCCCCATTAATAATATTTTGAATATGGTGGAACCACCTGAAATGGGGGCTAGTAGAAAGCAAGGAAAGTGGGGAAGAGCAAGAAAACCCAAAGAAATCTTAACACATAGTGATCTCCTTCACTTTCCCTTAAAAGGTAGAAAAAAGTAGCATTAAAAGGCCGTTTCCACATGGCCACGCTGGGGGTTGTGTCGACGTACATGACCCCGACCCAACCCCCCCGGGACCCTTCACACGAACGGTCCTGGTTGCGGTGGGGAAGATGGTGCAGCCTCCGTGCAGGTTAGCGCCGCTCCTCAATAGCTGCTACCGAAGTCATGGTCCCTCCGACCTTTGGTGGCGTCTGGCGAGACATGGCAAGTGGATACCACACCCCCTGCCCTGCGCGACAGCTCAGAAGTCGCGGGGCAGGGGGGCGTGTCCCCTGGCCTGTGCGACACGCTGGAGGCCGGAGGACACGGTAAGGCATTTGGGAAAGGGGGCGAATGGTGCCTTCCAGCCACTGCCATTCGCACGGCAGCAGTTGGAAGCCACTGTTTCCCAGGGAGCGAGGTTGGGAAACAGCGGCTTCTCGCCGCTAGGGGGAGCAAGGGCGGCGCAGTTGCGATGCAGCTGCGCCCCCCCATGTGAATAGCTCCCTAGGATGCTGTTATTGGCCCGTGCGGAAAGGGCCAAAGATTCTTTAAGATCTTAAAGATCTGAGACTGGGGTGAGGCCATAGAGGGGAAAACAACTGAGAATCAAACCTGAAGGGAATCTACACTCAAACGAAGGAAAACACATGAGCATAAACAGCCAATGATTGATCTCAATACAGATGTATAAATATATGTATATTATTTCTATTTCTATTTCTATTTCTATTTCTATATATTCTCATGCACATTCACACATTGTTTTTCTTCCTCTGACTTGGGAGAGGTCACACCACCCAAGCTCTGATTCAAGAATACCTCCTGACAATTATCTCCCATTGAAGAAACATTTATGGCCATTAAGAAACGTCAACATTCTTTTGACTCCTGTCATGCGCCAGTTGAAGCCAAATCATGGGATAAACCCATTCACCACAATCAGCCTACAATTAAGAAGGACTGAACGAAAGCAGGCAAAACTTGAAGGCGGGCTACATGGAATGATATTTTACCTATGAGTTTCAGTGCTCCACTTGCCTTTGGAGATAATAGGTATAGTTTTCCATGAGAAAGCCATTGTGGACAAAATATAACAGCAACAGCAGCAGTTTTTACTACTGTTAGTAGTAGGAGGAGGTGGTAGTATTGGTGGTAGTAGTAGTTATACAGTCTTGTGGTGTTATGAGTACTTCATATATATTATCTTGATATAACTCTAACTGTATTATTATTATGTTTCATATCACAGCTGCAAGGTTTTTAGCTGGTTGTTGCCCTTTCATTACAATTTGAGCCTCACCCAGCCATCTAGGAAGTTGTAATGTATCAGCATAGTATTCGTGCAGATCCCAGCATGACTGCCTTTTGAATCTTGCAGGTGTTAATTTTGTCGATTTGAGGATGTTCCAAGTACTGCCCTAGTATTTTTGGAATGGTGTGCAGGGTGCCGATTACCACTGGGACAACCTCAGCTGGTTTGTGGCATCGGCGCTGAAGCTCAATTTTCAAATTGTGGCATTTAGTGACCTTCTCATGTTTTTTTTTCAATGACTCTGCTGTCACTGGGTACTACTATGTCGATGATGGTCGCTTTTTTGTCCTCGATCACTGTGTTGTCTGGTGTATTATGTGCCAACACTTTGTCCATTTTGGATTCAAAAGTCCCACAGGACTTTCTCATTCTCTGGACCTTCTCATTTTCCTTGACTTTCTCTGGACAATGTTTCCACCAGTTTTTAGCTCTTCTTATGTTGCATTTATATTTATATTGTCAGAACTAAGCATAGCCAGCAATGCAGCCTCCATTATCCCCCACATCATCCCCCATGTCACCCCACCCCTGACTACTAGTTCCGAAGGGGGGGGGGATGGCACCTCTCTAGTACCACAGTCCAGACAGGGTCAAAACAACCTACATTTTCCCTATTGACAAAGCTACAACAGCAGGCGTCTGAGCTGATAAGGCATTGCCTGAGAAGCAAAGTGAAAAAACACAAGAACAGCAGGGAAGGGAAATGAGAAGAGAAATGTCCCCCCATCCCGGGCAGGAAACATGGCAGGATCAAACAGGGGTTGATCATTACACTAGCTGAAGCACACATCAGGCTTAATGTGGAGGAGCGGGGAAACAAATCCAGCTCACCAGATAAAAATCCTCCACTTTGAACCGCTACACCATGCTGGCTGTTATCAAAAAGATAATTTGCATCTCCTCCTCACTATGTAACTGATGTGCTTGCTGATAAAACACCGCCAATTAGCTGTTTTGATGTGGTTGTACATACAGTTATACTATCATTATTTGTGGCAAGGTGTGCATCAGTAAAAAAACAGCACAAAGAATTACAAGAGTGGGGTGCAGAAGCACTTTAGGGACCAACAAGATTTTTGCAGTATGAGATTTTGGAAATCAAAGGCCCTTTCTTCACGGGCGTTGTATGGCGCCCTAGGGATGGCAAAAACGCTGTCCCCAGGGAGCCATTCGCACAGGGGGTGTGGCTGCTGCGCAGCCACGCCGCCCTCGCGCCGCCTGACCGGCGCCAAGCCGGCGTTTCCAGAGTGCGCTTGGAAGCGCACTTTCCTGGAAACGCCGGCAGGAAGCCGCTGCGGTGCGAACGGCAGCAGCTTCCAGGCGCTTCCTCCCCACTCCCTCCCTTCACTTACCTGGTCTCCGGCCCTCCAGCGCATCGCTGGGGCCTGGGGACTCGCCCCCCTGCTCTGCGATGCTGAAGCAGGCGCGCAAGGCAGGGGAGGCGTGTCCCCAGGCCCCGGTGACGCGCCGGAGGGCCGGAGACCAGGTAAGTCCACCGGGCAACGGCGCCCAGCGGAGCCGTCTTCCCAGTTCTTTCTGAGACCGTCCATGCGGACGGTCCCAGCGGCATCGGGTCGGCGTCAACTACGCCAACCCGGCCGCTTCTGCTTCCGTGCGGAAGCAGCCAAAGTTTTGTTTAGTTTTGTCAGCTACCAGACAAAAGGAGTTTTGACTCTGGGAAGCTCAAACCCCCCAAAGTCTGGTTGGTCTCTAAAAATGCTCCTGGACTCAAATCGAAATGTTCTGCTGCAGCACATGGCCACACTCTGAGATAACAAGAATTCTGCACATGATGTCTGTACATTTTGATTCATTCAACAATCTAAAATGTTTGTATGCTGCGGTTCCATTCTGTCAGAGTCCCAAAAGGCAGTGAACGTAACTACTTGTGAAAACATTTACAGTCCAATCCAGAGACCCCCTGGTGGTGGGATGCAGAGCCACTGCAGTGCCACCCCACCACCTCCAGAGGGCATCTTGGTGGGATGAGAAGACAAAAAGCAGACACCCCCCCCCTTTACTGAAAAGTCCTCAGTTGGGCTCTATGGACTTATCCAGCATTCCAGCAGGTAAAGACCAGGTGGAAGCTGACTAATTTCAGCTCTACCTTAGCCACACCTCTGGAACTCCCTCAACCATGCCAGGTTGAGGGAGCAGCAGGAGCAGCAGTGGTGTAGTGGCTAAGAGCAGTGGCTAAGAGCAGGTGCACTCTGATCTGGAGGAACCAGGTTTGATTCCCAGCTCTGCCGCCTGAGCTGTGGAGGCTTATCTGGGGAATTCAGGTTAGCCTGTGCACTCCCACACATGCCAGCTGGGTGACCTTGGACTAGTCACAGCTTCTCGGAGCTCTCTCAGCCCCACCCACCTCACAGGGTGTTTGTTGTGAGGGGGGAAGGGCAAGGAGATTGTAAACCGCTTTGAGTCTCCTACAGGAGAGAAAGAAGGGGGATATAAATCCAAACTCTTCTTCTCTCTTCTTCTTCAGGTACAGCATCCTGTGTTGACAAGGCAGCTGTTTCTGGGGTCAGTCACCATGGAGCTGCGTGGCTTCCAGGTGTCTGCATATCTGGCCCCTCTGCTAGTGCATTTGCCCCTTTTGCCAATGGGGTGGGTACCCATGCTGACACAGGACTGCACCAGCTCCAGATGTAGGTTCCTCCCCTCCCTGGATGTGACTGTTAAGCAATTAAAATGCAGTGAAAATATAAAATGCTTATAATGTCTATCTATGTTGATTATGTACCCTGCTATGATTACTGTTGCCTTATAGCTTATGATGTTCTGATTATTGCTATTCTTGTTGTTCATAATGCTATGTTTATAATGTAATCTTTATTGATGCTATGTTTATTGATGCTATGTTTATTGATGTTTTGCTGTTTGATGTTATGATTACTGATGTTTACTATTATGCTGTTGTTGTTCACTGCCCTGAGCCCTTCAGGGGAGGGCAGAAACGGAACAAGGGGAAACTGGGCCCAGGGTGTGTGTGCGCCCTGCACCCCTGCTGTGGCCCCACCCTTGGAATGCCCCTGCCACACCCCCACCATGGCCTCACCATGCTTCCGCCTCCGCCTAGTGTGTCGCACCCCCCTGTCCCATTGGCACTACGCCACTGGGGGAGGGCAGTATACAAATCAAATAGTACAATACAATACGCTATAGAGAAGGCCAATAACTACCATTGGAAGCAGGCTAGATGAAAAATCAAGCCACCTGCTGTTGAAATACTTCAGTATAGGCAGACAGACAAATCTCCCTGATGAGGAACTTCTAAAGAATGGAGAAGTATCTCTTTCTCTACTTTTCTGGAATCAACAGCTTAGGTGTACTGGGATTACACTGCACAAAATCAGATAAGAATACTTATCTGTGTCACTCCTCCTCGGTTATATCCTCCCCTTTCATTAAAAGGGATCCGCTCCCCATTACTAAAGTAATCTCCCGATAATGACATGGTAGCGCTTACATTTAACACTAGGCAACACCAATAACAACACCATTATCCTGATCAGAATATATAATAGCAAATTGGCCGGGTCCTCTGTGGATGATGCAAACCACAAAGACAACTCCCTGGCAGCAATTGAAGCTACCTAGGAGATCTGTTTGGCCATTGGAGATCTACTATTAGCAATACATGTTGTTGCTGGTTGTTATTGTTGTTGTTGGTGCTAAATTTTCAGTAGTAGCTGCCACTACAGCATTGGCTTTATTTCCCCTTTTACTGGTTTTTCCCCAATGTGTTTTTTTAGTATCCTTTCTTTTCCTTGCACTTGGGCTTTTTCTGTTTGAGTGTGTGTGAGTCTGTGTGTGAGTCTGGAACCCCCATGCTCAGAATGGGTTGACCCAGTAAGGGGTGGAGACTCAAAGCAGCAAGAGAGTGCAGCAGACATCATGTAGTTGGAGGAGACAAGGCTATCAGACTCGGACCTTGGTTGTATAAGCCCTTTACACCTTGTTAAGGTAAACTGCAATATTGTTGGGAACTACAGGGAAGGCAGTTGTTTATTTTTTTGCTATGTTGTAAATGTTGGAGTTTATTGTTTCAGGGTTTCTTTTGTGGTTGTAATGGGTGAGAGTTCTCCTGGAAACCTTCATCATGTTGAATCCTGTTCATCAAGCCCTTGGAGTCTTCAGGAGCCAACCCACTTGCAAAGAAGAATTGGACTTGGCAGTATCAGCAGACTGTAAATAGAAGGACTTGAAGTGAAACCTGAACAGGACCTTGAAGTGTGATGTTAAATGTTGATGTTTGATGGTATATGTTGAGAAAGTAAACCATTTTGTTTTTAAAAAATTGTTGTTGCAAACTCATTCCAGGTTCTGCCCCACAGAACCCACAAGCTGAGGTTACAAGTCCACCTCCCATGGCAGGAATTTTGCAACTGTACTTATCAATGTGGTGTTTTGATAAATCTGGTCCTTAAAGCCAGGCCAGTTTGTCAAAATTCACATGGTGTCCATCGGCTCAACAGGTCTGGCTAACCCTAATTGACATAGGGCCATTTTACATGAAACACTTCCCTCCAGGCTCTTCACTGGACCGTGGGACAGTGGGCTTATAGTGGGATCTCCTAGCATTTCTCTCTTTACCCGCAAGGGGCAGCCCATAGCTTGCAGTGAACTTAAGAACTTAAGAACTTAAGAACTAGCCTGCTGGATCAAACCAGAGTCCATCTAGTCCAGCACTCTGCTACTCGCAGTGGCCCAACAGGTGCCTTTGGGAGCTCCCGTGCAGGATGTGAAAGCAATGGCCTTCTGCTGCTCCTGCTCCTGAGCACCTGGTCTGCTAAGGCATTTGCAATCTGGGATCAAGGAGGATCAAGATTGGTAGCCATAGATCGACTTCTCCTCCATAAATCTGTCCAAGCCCCTTTTAAAGCTATCCAGGTTAGTGGCCATCACCACCTCCTGTGGCAGCATATTCCAAACACCAATCACGCGTTGCGTGAAGAAGTGTTTCCTTCTATTAGTCCTAATTCTTCCCCCCAGCATTTTCAATGAATGCCCCCTGGTTCTAGTATTGTGATAAAGAGAGAAAAGAGAGAGAGAGAGAGAGAGAGAGAGAGAGAGAGAGAGAGAGAGAGAGGCGGGGGAGGGGAAGAGGACATAATTTACCTCAGAAAATTCTCAGTTATGATTCCCAAACCATATTGGAGAACCTAAAAGCAAAGTAGTATTAAAAACCATAATTATTCTTTGATTTTGCCATCCTTTGAGGCAAGGAACACAGTGGATATGAGATATGATTCTATTATATGATCCCATTTTAATAGTTTCCCTAAGACATCAATATACATACTTTGTTTGGTGAGTTTTCTTACGATGGGAATAAAAAATTGAGGAGGAGGAAGGAGACACCACACACACTTTTGTAACTTCTGAATTTTTTAATGCTTGAAACACAGGCACTTTCTACACCACAAACACAAACAGGTGCTCTACCGTGATTTGCTGTCAGGGAGCATGGGTAATGTAGGTGTTGAGAATTGTTAGTTAGCTGTCATCTCATAAACTGTATCTTAAGAAGGAAATGAATTATGATAAAACCAGTTTAAGCCTGTAGAGTATGCGTGTTCCAGGAAAAGCGTTTACTGAAGAGCGCCGGGATGCGAAAATAAACCTGACATCAAGAACGAAACGAGAACAGTTGCCCTTCAGGTCTTTGAAATGCTTAAAAAGTGAGTCACGGAAGAAAGTTGAGGGAAAGAAGCAAAGATGCGCAGGGGAGCGGAGGAGTTAGGAAGCATTGCAGGCTTTTTATCTCAGCAAGAGGAGTGTAGGACGAAGTGAACCAGCAGGTCTTCAAAGTGCAGCTTTCAGGGAGGTAGAACTTCTCCTCAATGCTTGCCAAGAGAGTTTGCTCAGCATTTCTTCACTTGGGCGCAGTACTGCTGACTGGAGCAGCACGAGCGGGCTGGACCACAACAGCTTCGTGCTGGGGCACAACAGCTTCGTGCTGGGACGTACGAAGGGACATAGGTGTACTGCTGATAACCACAGCAGGGAGTGGCAGATTTCCCAACATAGTAGACCACTCTTGAACCAGATCTTCCCGAGCAGCAGCTGCAGCCTCGGCCACCACAACGTCTACAGCAACCCATTTTTACGGATGGAAGGCAGAACTGGAAAGAAGACAAAGCAACTGTCTGTGAATAAACCTCGCCACAAGTAAGAACTTTTATGCTTTATTAGGCTCTCAGCCTATTGCTGGCTAACTTCACAATATTTTCCAGGAAGCAAGGTTCCAAAAATAAATCACAGAACCATAGAGTTGTAAGAGACCACGTGGCCCATCAAGCCCAACCCCCTGACATAATACATAATACATAAAAACCCCTCCAAGAATAATACAGAATGTGATACCCCGATGAACTATACAGAATACAATACCCAGATGAGTTCTCTGATAGTGACAGTTTTATCAATTCAAATAGAAACTTTAAAAAACCACACTTGTGTACCTAAGCAGTTTACAATTATTATTATTATTATTATTATTATTATTATTATCATCATCATCATCATCATCATCATCATCATCATCATCATCATCATCATCATCGTTATTATTAATGTTATTATCATTGTTATTATTAATGATGATGAAGATGAAGATGAAGATTATTATTATTATTAATATCATCATCATCATCATCATCATCATCATCATCGTTATTATTAATGTTATTATCATTGTTATTATTAATGATGATGAAGATGATGATGAAGATGATGATGAAGATGATGATGATGATGATAATAATAATAATAATAATAATAATAATAATAATAATAATAATAATAATAATAATAATAATAATAATAATAATAATAAAACAACTGCCCTCCCCCAGAGGGCTCAGGGCAGTGAACAGAACATATAGATAGAGCACAAATAAAATCAATAATATCAAAATTAATTAAATCAATCATTAAATCAATAATATCAAAATTAATTAAATCAATCATTGAGTAGTGGCTCTATACATGTTAAAAATCAACCCCATTAAAATGCAGCGTCCTAATATCAGATATTACTTTATAGAATTACTTTATACAAACTGTTACAATCACTGTATTGGTTCAAACGAAAGTCTGCTCAATAGACCACACAGAGAATAATTCAGTTCTAAACTACTGAGCTAGCCAGTATCCAAATAAAGGTCCAACCACAAGGGCCATCCATTCCAACCCCTGCCATGCAGGAAGTCCTAATCAAAGCACTCCCAACATGGCTCCCATGTCACCCCTTAGCCACTTCTTCTCCAGACTTAGCATACCCAGCTTCCTAAGTATCTCCTTGTAGGGCATAGATTCCAGACCTTTCAACATTTGGGGTGCCCTCTTCTCGACCCATTTCAGACTGTCATTATCCTTCTTGAATTGTGGTATCCAGAACTGGACACAGTATTCCCGGTGAAGTCTGTCAGTACAGTTAATATGATTACATCCAATATTCAGAAGTTCTCCCAATTTTCACTCCAGGGACTGAACTCACAAATCCACCCTGGACCCACTATTTGCTGATGATTCTCTAAGCTGCCATGAAAATGTCAAGGAAACCGTCTAGCTCAGTGGTTTAGAACTGAATTATTTCATTTGGAGTTGATATATTTGAGTTGATAAAAAATATTAAACACCAGAGAATTCATCAGGGTAATTCTTTCTGTATGGTTTATTTTTGGATTTGCTTTCTGAAACAACAACTGAATGGAAAACTCCTGGTGTCCTTTTACCGCTGTGCTATAGAGAGTGTCTTAATCTACTGCATCTGTGTATGGTTCTCCAGTTGCACAGTGGCAGATAGGAAGGCGCTCCAAAGGGTGATCACCACTGCACAGAGGATTATCAGCTGCCCTCTCCCCTCCTTGGAAGAACTCTATAATTCCCGAAGCCTAAAGAAAGCCCAAACTATTCTGAGAGACCTGTCTCATCCAGCACACTCTCTTTTTGAACTGTTACCATCTGGCAGACGATACAGGTCTATCAAAACTAGGACAAAGAGGCTTAGAGACAGCTTCTACTCTAGAGCTGTGGCTATGCTGAACTCCGCGGCTTCGTGTTGATGTGTTTGGGGCTGTGTAGGGATGGGTGGAGGAAGGGGAAAGTGAGGATGGGGTATGAGTCTGAAATTGTGCGCATCAAGGAATGCTGCTGTAAATTTTGTTGTGTGTGCACAATGACAATAAAGTGCTTATGCTTATGCTTAAAATATTAAGTTAGACGGCAACATATTGCAAGCCTGATACAGTATAATGTCTTTCTAAAAAATATTGTTACATTAGACAGCAAATTGCAAGCCTGATACAGTGCAAATTTTCTTACTTGCTGCTGGGTTGTTACACTGACCCCCCACCCACAGTTTGTCATGGTGTAAAGAAACCCCAGTTTATAACCATACAATTGAGATGATGTTTTGGGAGCCCCCACACTGAATGTAATACAGTAGCCATGTCTGTTGGCCAAATGAGCTTAGGGACAGAACTATCTTTCTGCTTGTAGGGATATGAAGCTACCATCAAGAAGATGTTGTGGCAGGCCACTATAACGGTCTGGTTGATTGTGTTTTTCTTTCCGTCTTATTTTTCAAACATTCATTAGCCACCTTTCTTTCTAATGTAGCTCAAGGCAGCTTATAACATAGATAACATACATAAACTGGGCAACAACAACCAGATTTAAAACCACAGTTCAGTTCTGTTAGTAAACACAACCAAATATCATCCTAAATTAAACCATCTTCAACTGCCTCCTAATGACTGAAAGGAAGGGAACGAGTGTCACCCATCTCAAGCTTGTTCCAAAATTGTGGGGCAGCCACTGAAAAGGCCCGGTCTCGTGTTCCTACCAAGCAAGGTTCTCCCTGTGATCTTAACACTCAGTCTTAAACTTCTTGGTGATTCAATTTTGCAAGTCCTGTTACTCTCTAGGATCTTTATTCCTTTCTTTGACCTGTCCTTCTATGATTTACACAGCAACTCGGTAGTGATTCTTTGCATCACTTCCCCCCCCCCCCCAGCCTTCATTCTTTGTTCCCACAGATTGTTTTACTTAATTCAAGGCTGATTCTACCTACTTCCTGCATATTCCCAAGAATGTTCTTCTCTTATGAACATTTCTCCTCGAAAGCTATCCTGTATCTCTGGGCCATACCTATGTTTTGTAGGGGGAACCTGGAGATCCCCTAGAGCACAGGGGTCAAACTCGTGGCCCTTCAGATGTTCATGAACTACAATTCCCATTAGCATTGGCCAGTACTGCCAATGCTCATATTGGGAGGGACTGATGGGAATTGTAGTTCATGAACATCTGGAGGGCCGTGAGTTTGACACCCCTGCCCTAGAGTTACAACTCATCTCCTGACTACAGAGATCATTTAAATGATCTCTGTAGAAATGGAGAAATGGATATTATAGTGGTGGACTCTGTGGCATTCCCAGGGTTCACTCCCAAATCTCATCAGTTTCCATACCTGGAACCAGAGGTGGGATCCAGCAGGTTCTCGCAGGTTCCCGAGAGTAGGTTACTAATTATTTGTGAGTGCCGAGAGGGGGTTACTAATTGGGGATTTTGCCATGTGATTTTTGCCTTAGTTATGCCCCTCCTCTCAGCAGTAGCGCACAGAACTTGAAGCAGTCTAGCAGGAGGTGCACCGGCGTGCGTGGCAGCCTGCCCCTGCGTGCATTCGTTTCCCATCCAAGGACCGGCGCAGCGGCTGCGTCCTTGCCACAGCCCCGCCCAAGAATGCCCCGCCCCTGGAATACCCGGCCACGCCCCCGTCGTGCCCCGCCCAGCCCCATTGGTGCCACGTCACAGTTTGAATCCCACCACCATGGGAACCTGTTACTAAAATTTTTGGATCCCACCGCTGCCTGGAACTGGCAACCCTATCCCCCACCCCCACCCTTAGTAGATGAAAGGAAGAATTTGGGAGGATTTGGAAGAGATCTTTGTCTTCCTGGCACTCTGGAGGCCTGCTTCATCCAAAGGATTTGCCCTCCCTAGGTACTTATCTTGGTGCTGGGGCAGAAATGCCAGTGCACATGGATCATTACGTCCAGATGCAGCACCCAGAGTCATGCCACCACTTCTACACCCCCTCTAGCTGCATTGGCACAGCGAGGCATGGTAGGGGCAGTCCTGGGGGTGGAGCTGACATTCATTGGCTCCCCTCCCCATTTGTGGCAGTCACTCTGTGGCCCTGACTCTCAGATTTACATCACCCTTTTGTGTGGTTCTCCAATGGTGAGGGGGCGTGTGTCTTTGTTTTTTGCCTCCCTGTGCTACCATAAAGTCCTCTTGGAGGCAGCCGGGTGGAGCCGTGGTGGCGCCAGATCTCACCACCAGATCTCAGTATGGGGTCGCCCATAACCCTGAGCCGAAATGGATCAGTTGTTGGATACCTTAAAAGGTGGTTTTATCCAGTGGTGGGATCCAAAAATTTTAATAACAGGTTCCGATGGTGGTGGGATTCAAACAGTGGCGGCGGCGCACACACGCACCTCCAGTCCCTATTGGGCAGGGAGGTTGCTTTAGTAGCCCCTTCTCGGCACTCAGAAAAAAATTAGTAACCACTTCTAGAGAAGTGGTGAGAACTGGTTGGATCCCTGGTTGGATCTGGTTTTATCATCTGCTTCTTTGTACCTTTTCTAATGTGCTATCTCTTCCTCCATTTCAAAGATTATGCAACCACACGGACATGTCTGCCACATTTTTGGTTGACCCAGAGATGACTTTTTTAAAATCTCCCATCTCTTTCTCTAATATATATTCTTTCTGCTCTGCACCTGGAATTCTTGTTGTCATCATACAGCTGATCTCCAGAACTTCCAGACAGGTTCAGGTACACCAGTCTCTCAGACCTAGATGCAGCCATCTGTTCTTACAACCAGATTCTGGCAAATTGATTGAACCAAATGGAAGTAAAATAATTAGAACAGAAGTAGGAGATACCCTTCTCCACACGAGTAGAAATCGTATAATCTTCCCCTCGCCTAATATTTCATTCCCGAACATCCGAATTCTGTCAAAGCAATTTTTTTCCCCACTGCCAATAAAGATTAGTAAGAGTCCACTTACCTTGTCTCTCAGTAGAAATAGCGATGTTCGATTTGGAGGATGAATGAAAAGCATCTGAAAGATGGACCTTTTATACAGCAAAGTGGATCCCTCCCTGAGGAAATGAGACACCTTCAAAGAGTGGCTAAGTCCTAATTATTATCAAGTTTATGTAGTGTCACATTCCGGTCCGTGCTCCTCAGCTCAATTAATCTCTCAGTAACTAAGAACTCGCATATTGCAGATGATTAATGCTATCTTGTGTTAGGAAATTTCTGATGTTGTTGGAGCATCTAGAAGCTCTTGGATGTGGGTTTAGGGTGGTGCGGTAGCCCCGTGGGATGGTGCGGTAGCCCCGTGAATAACACAACAGGTCACTGCCACTGAGTATACATCCATGTGATGTCACAACTGCCAATTCCACAGCTCTCATTTCTGCTTGGCCCATTTGTCAGCACTCGGAGTAGCCCACCTATTTGTTCTGCCATCAGTCATACAGTTCTGAAGTCACCTGAAATGCAAGAACATTTGGATGTTCATAAAACATGGGCATAACAAAGATGGAATTCTATGATTTCTTTTAATCTGCTACAACATCAAAGAAATATATTTCTGGGGGATTCTATGGTCAGCTTGCATGTAAAAAACTATCCTTAATTAAAAAACATAAACAGTAACACTAGGATCTTTGATGGCACCCATATTGTATTGAAACTTCTATATAAAATTGGATACTAAGTAACTGAAACTTTCTTCTGCCTCGAGAAATAACTGGAACCCTTATTGGTTCTATGCCTAAGGGTCAGACTTGACATTATGCTGTTTAGCAAGTTGGACCTGGGTTTCCCTAACCTGACTCACTTTTTTTTGCTGCCACACTTAAAAAGATCAGAAAAAGCCACCTTTATCTTGAAACTGTGGTATGAAGGGAAAGATGCTTGTGAATCACCACGAGGCATGATTGCTGCTCAGGATGGGGAGGAGGGAGGCCAGTGATGTTCCCTCATTAAAGGAGGGGTGGAAGGGAGAAGAAGCCATGCTAGAGAAGGGATAGCGTCACCGGAGGAAAGGAGGGGCGAGCGAGACTTTAAAGCGGCTTCCCCTCCTTTGTCCCGGGCCATGTGCTCGTCGGCTTACGATTTGCCCACCCACCTCTCCCTAAATGTTTTATGTCAATGCATGCTTATTTTGTCATAGCCCTGATGATTGGCAGTTTGGTGCATGGGTATGGCTCTGGAAGGGAAGGGGAAGGGAGCCCCTTAGGAACGGCAACAGCGGCAAGAGGCAGCCGCCCCTGTCGAACCGGGCCGAAGGGGAACATCTCTGGCCAGGAGCGTCTGCCCGGCAGAACCCCACAATAGAACGAAGCTCAGGACGAGGCACGTCACCCGTATGACCGGACCCAGACCCATGCTTAGCCTCACGCTTCTGCTCAATAAAATGGCTGTGGCCAATTTATTATCCCAGCAATTGAGTAGTGTGTATTATTGGTAAAGAGACTCACACAAAAGAGATCCACCCTCAGACAGCAAAGAGAGGCTGCTGCCTCCACTCTCCACTGTTTTCTGGAGCTGAAGTAGCCCCAGTGGGGGGTCATTTGAATAACTTTGCCCGCAAATAATAGGACGGTGGCGCTTGGTGTGCCAGTATCATGTCAGCATGCTGATGTCTCATCTGATTAAAAAAAACATAGAAGTGATGTCACAGGATGCTGCTGGATTTACAAAAGCTGTATAGTTTTAGAAAAATCCTAGTGTGTCCATGACATCACTTCCAGGTTTTACTGGAAGTGACATCAGCATGTCAGCACAATACCAGCACACTCTTAAACCCCCCCTCCCACACACACACACCTTTTTTCTTGCTGTCATTTCAGCCAGATCAGCAAAGGGAAGGTTTTCTGGGAAATTTCTGTTATATTTTATTTATTTATTTATTCTTTAGATTTTCATACCGCCGTATTCCCGGAGGGCTCCGGGCGGTGAGCAACAGACAGTCATAACATAGTCATCAGACAATCATGGAATAGCTAACACCTATAAAAGCGGCGATAAAAACAATGAAAACTAACTATAAGAGATAGAATAATTATGAGTGGCGTCCGACAACCTCATTTTTATAAAATAAAATTTTATAAAATTAAAATTTCTATAAAATTAAAGCCGTTCCAGAATTATGGAATCCTCACGGTGTAATCTGCCTTTCAGTATCAGTGAGAAAAATTGGATTGCCAATATTGTCAGTAAGTAAAATGGACCATTCCAGCTTCTGAAAATGGAGTGTGGGGAGGCAAGAGAAAAGAGATCCTGTTGATTTTAAAATGACATTTGTAAGGTTGTTTCGGTTTCCTGACAGTCCAACGTCCACCTTGAATCTACATTCCCTCTTCTGGGCAATGTGCCCAGGCTAGCCCTTATCTCTATCGTAACCTTGCTGCATGCTTGCCATCTTTGGCTTCTGTTCTGTGTGCATCTTTGTCTTTGTGGGAACCGTGGGCTGAGAAAACAGGGCTGTTTTGGGTTGGGATTTTCGGGGGAAAACATTTGCCCGTAAAAGCGGCAGTTTGGGTGGGGGGGAGTCTGGTCAGATTCCGCATTGTCTGTAGAAGATCATGATTGCCAGTCAATAAAGAGCTGATGAAGTTACTGTTGGCCTGGACTTTTCTGATTCCTTACACATTCCGGGGAACTTATACCCTATTCTCACCCCAAAGTAACTCTACTTTTGACTACAGTCATTATTCCGTCACTTGCCATTATTTTAGGAAACAAGCGGAACGGAAGAAAATAAAACTGTTACAGATCAATGATACTCATGACCACTCATTTCGGATCCGATTTTCTCTTCCACAAATCTTGTACCTTGGAAAATAGTTATTTTTCAGACATTCAATATGGAATTGAAAAGGTTCCACTCCCCCCCCCACCCAACTTGCCTTTCATATCTCTTCTCTTCTAAGAACTAAGACGTAAATTGACGAGGCTCATAATTATTAGGTTTAGAAAATAACAATTAAAAGGTTCAAATAGTCAATGCCATAGAGCATATTTTCCGTCATCTGACTGATGACACACGAAACATGAAACCGCCTTATACTGAATCACATTATTGGCCCATCAAGGTCAGGATTATCTACTGAGACGGGTAATGGTTCTCCAGGGCATCTAGTAGAAGTCTTTCATGTCATCGCCAACCTTGAACCTTTTTAACTAGAGATTCTGGAGTTGAGCCTGGCACCTTTTTAATGCCAAATAGATACTCTACCACTGAGCTATGGAATCACCTTTTTTTCAGCAGTGGGATCTAAAAAAGTCCATGGCTGAACTTGCAATCTGTTGAGTCAGTCCATTGGTCTATGAAGGTCAAGATTGTTAAAAATGGAATGGGGACCAGTACATAGAAGAAGGAGGAGGAGGAGGAGGAGGAGGGATGGGCCGGGGAAGGGCGGAGGGGCGAAAGGGAGGAGGATGAGGGGGGCGAGGAGAGACCCGAGGCAGGACGCAGGGAGGACGAGGAGAAGACTGAGGAAGAGACGAAGGACGAAGGAGGGCGAGGGAGGGACGCCCAGGGAGCGAGGGACTGGCGGGCAGGGCAGGAGGAGGACGAGGAGGACGGGCAGAGGAGGACGGGAGGATGGCGAGGACGCACGAGGACTTGGGGGACGAGGGAGGGAGGGGCGAGGAAGGAAAGGAGGAGGACAAGGACGAGGGCGAGGACGAGGATGAGGAGGAGAACCAGAACCAGAACCAGAAACAGAACCAGAACCAGTGCCGGTGGTGGGATTCAATTAATTTAACAACTGGTTGTTTACAAGCACCATTTTAACAACTGTGTAAGGAGACTCAAAGTGGCTTACAAGCTCCTTTCCTTTCCTCTCCCCACAATAGACACCTTGGGAGACAGGTGGAGTTGAGAGAGTTCTGAAGAACTGTGACTAGCCCAAGATCACCCAGCAGGAATGGGGAAACACATCTGGTTCACCAGATAAGCCTCTGCCACTTAGGTGGAGGAGTGGGGAATCAAACCTGGTTCTCCAGGTTAGAATCCACCTGCTCTTAACCACTACATCATACTAGCCCTCCATAGGTACCCATGAAGTTTTAATCACATCGCCAACTGGACAAGTATTAACAATAACATGAGAATTACTCAACACTTAAATGAAGGACTATCGAGGGCATACAATACATTGTTCTTTTGACCACTGTGACTTGTGTACAGGGCTTTTGTAGGATACCAGTCATCCCATTGGTGGCAGATTTATTTTTCCCCCTCCCTAAGGCCCTTTCCTCACAAAGCACCTAAAATGTTTGTAAAATATTTTCAGTTTTCTCTTTTACCATTATGTATATCCACACTCACCCATTCAAAACCATTAATGGCTGTCATTATGTGCTTCCCTCCTTTTTTTAAATTAGTTGTGGAATTGATGCTTCAATGCTTCAAAGCTTCATGCTGCGATTCATTGCACCTTATGCAGCCAAGCCTTCAAAGAGTAAGCCCTCCAAAATAATTTAAAAATGAATAGAAATAATGAAAATAAACAGGTGAAGCACGAGCTCAGATCAATGATAAAATGGTGGCAATGAGGACGTTCAGGGACAGCACAGAGGCAGGGAAAACATGGTAAGTCAATCACACAGCAAGTGAAACTGTTTTGAAAACTTTCCAACCAAAGAGTTGTTTTAAAAGAGGATTCATTGAAAACATTCTGGCCCCTTCCGCACACGCAAAAGAATGCGTTTTCAAACCACTTTCACAACTGTTGGCAAGTGGATTTTGCCATTCCGCACAGCTTCAAAGAGCACTGAAAGCAGTTTGAAAGTGCATTATTCTGCAGGTGTGGAATGAGCCTCTGAGGCTGAAAATGAAATGTTTTCAGAACCAAAGAGGGGGGGGGGGGAACCAATATGATACTTCATGGAGGAAATGTTTAATTTCCAGCCTTAATACATTTTAAAGAGTTTGTGTGAAGAGGTCCTTTTTGTCAACTGTTGGTTATTATTTATGCCTTCGTTTTCTTCAGTGCCATTATTTATTTGCCATCGATAGCTATATGCTATCTTGCCATCATGAAAATACAAATTATAGTTTACACATACAGTTTTATGATATGCAATTGACCCAGTGGTGGGATTCAATTAATTTAGCAACCGGTTCTGGTGGTGGGATTCAAATCATTTAACGGGTTGTCGAAGGCTTTCACGGCTGAATTCAACTGGTCGTGGTGGGTTTTCCAGGCTGTGTGGCCGTGGTCTGGTGGATTTTGTTCCTAACGTTTCGCCTGCATCTGCGGCGGGCATCTTCAGAGGTGTATCACAGAGGGAAGTCTGTTACAGACAGTATGTAACAGACTTCCCTCTGTGATACACCTCTGAAAATGCCAGCCACAGAACCAATTTAACTGGTTGTTTACAAGCACCATTTTAACAACCGGTTCTGCCAAAGCGGTGCGAACCTGCTGAATCCCACCGCTGCATTGACCCCGAAATCATATTTAAAATTCATGGGAAAAATTCAGGTTGAGGAAAGAGAAATGGGTCCACTAACAAAGGCTGCTGAGCTCTTTCTCAGAAGGAGGCTAGCAGAATGTGAAAGTTCAAACAAAACTATCCTGCCACGTTTATTTATTTGATTTTGTAAACTGCCCTTCCCCGTATGGGCTTGTAAACTACCATTGCCCTTGAAGGAGAGGAGGCATCTCACTTGAATGTGTCTGGAGGGTTGGAAGCTTGGCTACCATGCGTTCTCCTACGAATCGACCATGAACTGGTTGGAAGACTCTAGCAGTTATATACCCTAGAATAGTACTTTCCTTCTATCTAAGATGGTTGTCCTTTTTATTTATTTATTTATTATTAGTTTTATATACTGCCCTCCCCCTGAGGGCTCAGGGTGGTTTACAACAAGATTACAACATATAGTAAAACATAATTTAAATATTAATTACATAAAAAACAGAACCCATTTAAAAATGTGGATGGCGTCTGGCTACCCCCCTCCCCCCTTTGTGCCCACGGGAGGCCAGATGACATGGTAGATGTTTTTAACCAGGGTGGCCAAACGCCTGGCGGAACAGGTCTGTCTTGCAGGCCCTGTGGAAACTCTGTAGCAAGTCTCCGGTGAGGGAGATACCTGATCTCCCTAGGGAGCCTGTTCCCACCAGGTAGGGGCCAGGGCTGAAAAGGCCTCACCGCCCCTCTCCGAGGAGCTGCTAGCCCACACTGATCATTTTTGGGCCAGGGATCACAAGTAGGTCCTCCTCCGAGGAACCGAGGGGCCTACCGGGGCAATATGGGGAGAGGCGGTCCCTCAGGTATGCAGGTTCGAGACCGCCAATGGTTTTGAAGGTCAAAACCAACACTTTAAACATAATCCGGAACTCAATCGGCAGCCAGTGCAGACGGTATAGGATCGGTGTAATTCAATCCCTGCTCGAACTGCCAGTGAGCAGCCTGGCTGCTGCATTCTGAATGAGTTTTAATTTCCAGACCATGGCCAAAGGCAAGCCCGCGTAGAGCGAGTTACAGTAGTCTAACCTGGAGGTGACCGTTGCATGGATCACCGTTGCTCGATCCAGCATCCAGCACACAATTTCAGGAGGGATACACTTAAAGCATGAGGGCGGGAGGGGGCCCTCTCCTATCTAACCCGATAATGGAATCCACTCTAGAAAATCATCAGCCAGATTGCTGTCGCATTCGCAACTCATCCTTTGTCATAGTTATTCAAGGATCATTTAAATTTATCTAAACAAGGAAAGAGAGAGAGAGAGAGAGAGAGAGAGCAAAACCAAGCAGGCCTGCCCAGAAATAAGTGCCATTCTATTCAACAGGGATTACTCTAACGTTAAGTATCCTTAGAATTGCAGCCAGTGACAGGATGCTGACAGCTCCATCCAAGCAGGCAGGAGGCCGGCCATAAGCCGCAGCTGCACCACCCCGCCACTCCCAGAGTGGTTTCCTGGTGGTGTGCGGAGGCTGGCAAAAAGAAAAAGCTTCCCTATTGCTGAGAAGCCTCTATGAGGCTTTATAGACTTATCCCGGAATTTTGGTGGCTTAAGTCTAAACTAACCGTTGCTGACATAAGGCAGCGAATGGCCTGAAGTGAGCTGACTAAAGTAGGATCCTCCCCCAGGCATGCCCCCAGACCACCCCCAATGCACTGACCGTGGCATAGGCACAGGGATACTGACACAGTGTCCTGCGCTGGTGATCCCCCATCACCAGGAAAAGAACCCACTCTATTAGCCCGTGTTTACAGACAAGCAGTGGTTTTTGCCCCTCTGCCAGGAGTAAGCTGTTTCAGGAAAGAATGCAAATCTGCCAGAGAGGTCGTGTGTCATTCCCAAGGGCAGATTCACCACCACCCCATTGGATGGGCCCTGACTTACACACCTAAAGACACCCCTGGGCTCTTTTTGAGACTATGCTCAGACAAACTGAACTACTTATACATTAATTAACAAATAGTTCATGTGATCATGTAGCGGTTTCTGAGTGCTTGAATTTCTCATATCACCACAGCACACGTGACAATATCAAAGGACCATGGAGGAGTCGTTGTTGTTGTTATTGTTATTATTGTTGTTGTTGTTATTTTTATGTACGTACCTGCCTACCTGCCTGCCTGCCTGCCTGCCTGCCTGCCTGCCTGCCTGCCTGCCTGCCTGTCTGTCTGTCTGTCTGTCTGTCTGTCTGTCTGTCTATCTATCTATCTATCTATCTATCTATCTATCTATCTATCTATCTATCTATCTATCTATCTATCTATCTATCTATCTATCTATCTATCTATCTATCTATCTATCTATCTATCTATCTATCTATCTATCTATCTATCTATCTATCTATCTATCTATCTATCTATCTATCTATCTATCTATCTATCTATCTATCTATCTATCTATCTATCTATCTATCTATCTATCTATCTATCTATCTATCTATCTATCTATCTATCTATCTATCTATCTGACTTAATATACCGCCCCATCCCCGAAGGGCTCTGGGCGGTGTACAACATAAAACAGTAAATATAAAATCAGCATAAATTTCCATAAATACACTTAGAAACAGTAGTTGTTTCCAAAGATAAGCGTCTCATGAAAACCTTATTTAAACTAAAACTGAAACCAAACCCTCCTAGAAAGAAGGGGGGGAGGTAATGGGTCCTCTGAAAATTCTCAGTTCCCTCTTCTCTTTCCTTCTACCCACCAATCTCAACCTGTCTTGCCAGGTTCTGGGGGACCAGTGTGATGTTAACAGTGGACAGATAAGAGAAATAGCAATACACCGCTGAGAGTTCCCAGAATGCAACAGGTTCCTGAGATGCACAATTCCCATAATGAAGCTGGAGATGTGTATGTTCTGCATTCCAAGAACCATGGACGGGTAGAGTCTTAAGCTTGGTTACACCATTCTAAGCCCTTTGGACTTAGAAGGGTATAGCTTTAGCTTTTTCCACACAAGTCAATGGAAATGTTTGCAAAACATTTTCAATCCCCCCCTTTGTTCACATTCACCCCTTAAAGTGATTCCTGGCTGCCATTTTAAGAACATAAGAACATAAGAACAAGCCAGCTGGATCAGACCAGAGTCCATCTAGTCCAGCTCTCTGCTACTCGCAGTGGCCCACCAGGTGCTTTTGGGAGCTCACATGCAGGAGGTGAAAGCAATGGCCTTCTGCGGCTGTTGCTCCTGAGCACCTGGTCTGATAAGGCATTTGCAATCTCAGATCAAAGAGGATCAAGATTGGTAGCCATAAATTGACTTCTCCTCCATAAATCTGTCCAAGCCCCTTTCAAAGCTATCCCGGTTAGTGGCCATCACCACCTCCTGTGGCAGCATATTGACTCCAAATACCTGCAATCAAGCATACGCTGCGTAGAAGAAGTGTTTCCTTTTATTAGTCCTAATTCTTCCCCAGCATTTTCAACGAAATGCCCCCTGGTTTCTAGTATTGTGAGAAAGAGAGAAAAATGTACCCTCTCTGTCAACATTTTTTCTACCTCCCATGCATAATTTTATAGACTTCAATCTATTATCCCCCCCCACTCAGCCAGTCTCCTCTCCAAACTAAAGAGTCCCAAACGCTGCAGCCTCTCCTCATAGGGAAGGTGCTCCAGTCCCTCAATCATCCTCGTTGCCCTTCTCTGCACTTTTTCTATCTCCTCAATATCCTATTATTTTGAGATGCGCTTGACCAGAACTGAAACACAGTACTCTTTTAAGTGCGGTCACCCTGACTAATGGGCTTTATATAAGGGCATGACAATCTTTGCAGTTTTATTCTCAATTCCTTTCCTAATGATCCCCAGCATAGAGTTTGTGCTTGTTCCATTTTTTTAAACTTCTCCGTAGATCCAATGCTTTGATTCTTCAAAGCCTTATTATGAGATCCTTCATAGGTTGTGCACTTGAAGCTTCAATGACATCAACCCCCCGCCCATTTTTTTAATGACAAAAATAAACAGGTGGGACAACAGATCAAGCTCAGAAAATGGTGTTGGAGTGCTGGAGATTTCAGAGAGACAAAGGAAACATTGAAATATGCAAGCCAAAACATTTGTAAAAATACTTCAACAAAAGAATTGCTAAAATCAAGGACGCATTTAAAATGTTTTCAGGCTGGAAATAAAGCTTTTCTGGCTTAAAGACATTGTGGAACTCGGAGGAAACATTTTAGTCCCTGCCTGAAAACGTTTTATTTTGGCTGTGCGGAAGAGGCCATCGTTAGGACTGAACTACGATAGACTTGGGAAAAGGTAGAAACGGAAGAGGAAGAGGAAATTTCCTGACTTTTCAGTTGCCTGTCAATCCCCCCCCCCCACCACATTGTTTGGTCGAAGGACGGTAGATAAGTCGGAGTGTGGTTGAAAGGGAGAGGTGCAGGTAGCGCAGAGGATTATGTACAGTTCCGACTAGATGAACTGCATTCTCAGAGCCAAGAAAGGAAGCTTCTATAATCACACCTAGTTGAGCCCTGGCTGTTAGCTAGGAAAATAAAACTCTGTAGGTGGCCCTTTGATCATGAACTCCAGGATGCCAACACCATGCGTGGGAATGAATCAGCCCTGAAAAATCTTTATGACTTTCCTGGAAATACACCTGTAACAGCCTGTCGATGACTACGTTGTTTTAGCAGTCTGGGCTGCAGACATGGCTACTCTAACTGCTCCGTGGGCAGCTGAGATACATTCTTGCCCTTTGAATGATCTCTTGCCATTTCTTGACATAGCGTGACTTTGAAAAAGAACAGTCTGTTGCCTAGGCGGAGCGCCACGATCTGACGAAAGCCCAGCAGTATGGACATAGCAAAGCCAAAAGCAATATGCGGCACAATAAAGGGCCCAAGGAGGAAGAGACAGAGGGCAAAAATGCACTCTATGGGCGATTCCGCATACGAGTAAAATAGGTTTGACCCAGTTCCCTGAGAAGGGTACTGACCTAGGTCGAAGCCATTGTTGTTCCCCACTGCAACCAGCTTGATCCCAGCTCGGAGGGCGGAATCATCCTGTGCCTCTTCGCTGCTCCGTTCCGATTGGCTACTGTTCTACGGCCATGTTCCGTCTATCCCCACACACGTTATAAAAAAACTGTCACAGGAATGGAGGGACGAAGGTGGGGTTTTTTGATTGGCCAGCTGTACGCATGCCCGAAACACTCTCCAGCTGTGGATTGACTGAATGGGGGGGGACTCCTAGCACCAGAGGATTCCGTGACTTTACTGGAATGCGAGGCTGGAGTTTGAGCGTGGTTCCCTGAAAAAGTAGTAGTTCCCAACTGGAGTCGGAAATTTGACCGTTACACGGGGCGAAGCTGGTACAAAACCACGTCGATCCCAGTGGTTGTGCGGAGCACTTAGGTCGAACGCAGCTCGAACTTAGGTCGATAACCCAAGTGCGGAATCGACCTATGTTTGTTAGAAGTCGTCACTGGGTTCCCTGTTTTGATCACATCACCTCCAAGAACGTCTCTTGAAAAGAAGAGGAAGCGTTTGGATTTATACCTCGCTTTTCTCTTTTATAAGGAGACTCAAGGCAACATACAAAAAACTTTTCCTTTTCTCTCCCCACAGCAGACACTATGGCCGTTTCTGCACGGCCCAAATACTTATCGCTCAGTGTAAAATTTCTGGTGGCCGCTGCTTCAAGATAGCCGCTGCTGCAACGCATGGCGACCTGAATGCGCCCGCAGGGCTGCCCCCAGGCCGCTTCTAAACAACAACCCTTTAAAGGGTTGTTGTTAGAGGGCCCCGCGGGCGCTGCTAACCGCTGCGAGGGAAGACGCTGTTCTTCCTTTCCCGAAGCTCGTTGCTTGCGCCGCAATTCCCGCCAGCCATACACTGTCCTCCCACTTCCAGGGGTCGGAGGGCAGCGCATGGGCCGCGACGCCTGCAGGCGTACGCAGGACGACACTGTAAGTGGGAGGGAGTAGGAAACAGCGCCCGCGGAGCCGCTTCTGCCTTCTCTGCCGTTCTCGCCTGCCTCGCGACGCTTCCGCGAAAGAGCCTCCGGCGCAAACTCACCGGGCGCATGCATCACCGGAGGCCGCATAAACGGGCCTCTTGCTGTGAGGGTAAGTTAGGTGGGGCTGAGAGCGTTCTGAGAAAACTGTGACAGGCCCAAGGTCACCCAGCAGGAATCATTTGTACGAGCAGGGAAACAAATCCAGTTCACCAGTTAGGACCCCACTGCCCATGTGGAGGAGTGAGGAATCAAACCTGGCTCTCCACTGCTTTTAACCACTACGCTCACTGGCTCTCAATAAGTTGGAAACCCTCAGATTATTCTACTGATGATGGGTGACATAGATGGAAAAGGGGGCTCTTGCTTCCACCCCAGTCTTTTTCTTTTTTTAATTAAATATGTTTATTAAATTTCAAGTTGTATAATGCATTCAGAGAGCCATCTAACATAGTTTTTTTAAAAATTTGAATAATAATATATATAAATCATACCCCTTACCAGGGTTTGTCTTACAATAATACATATATTCAGACAGTTACAACTTCAACCAATCATCACTATTATTCATCAATTTTAACTATAATAACACTTGCTAGCTTCTCAACTCACATAGTTTTTAACTTAACTAAACATACTATACTCAGTCAATACACCTTGTAAGAAAACCAAAACAGGTGAGTGAACCAAAATCTTTTGTAAATCTTACATTCATCTTACAATACATGAAATGTTGTCTCAAAAAACTCTTTCAATTATATCCAATCTTCTTGTGTGTCTTTAGCTTGCAAAGTCCCAGTTAGCAGATTTAAATCCATATATGTCCATAATTTGATGTACCAGTCCGTTATAGAAGGTATCTGGGGTGACTTCCAGTGTTTTGGTAACTCGATGCGAGCCGAGGACGCTAAATAGGTTAACAGTTTAGAATGACAGGTAAGTTTCTCATTTCTATACAACCCCAACAAATAAATTTCTGGAAGCATTTCAAATTTCATTTTTAAAATCAACTGTGTTTTCTTATGGATTTTTGTCCAGAACGCCTGCACCCTTCCGCATGTCCACCATGAGTGGAAGAAAGAACCTACTGCATTACCGCATTTCCAACAGATGGGTAGCACCCCCGTCTTTTTCTTGATAGCTGGAGATGGGGGAGCAGGGGGCCCCTGTTCAACCAAGCAGTCAATCATCAGCAAAATCAACACCTGAGAGACCAATAACAGAAGTATCCCTATCAGAGAGCATAACAAATTTCTTATGCCTGTTGTATGACAACAGGTGTAAGAAAGATTCTGTCATATTGGGTAGAGGTGAAATTTATCCTCTCCACATTTTGGAGATTTGGGATATTCGTACAACAGAAAAAAATTCAGCGGTGGTTATTTCAGAAGTGTCCTTACTAGCTACATTTAATTACTGAATTGTGTCAAATGGATTAAGCGTTCTTATTTTCATGTTTCCTTTCCTTCTTTCAAGCTCTTTTGATCTCAAGATCTTGAGCAGCAAATAGGGAGCTTTTATTTATTTGAGGAAAATATGATGGAGAGATACTTGGCTACTCCCAGCGTCATCCTTGGTTCTCCATCCAACAGCAAACAAGGGATTATATTATGGTTTGTTATGATAAAAGGTAAATCATGATAAGAGTTATAATGGATGTATTCCAGCATCATGTGGGATAGACAGTCAATGAATCCCACACACACATCGGCACAAAATGGAGGCCACCCTGGAGAATCCATCATAGATGGTATTTGGAAGAAGGGAAACAGAACACTTCCTGCTTGCCGTAGTTCTTACAGGCAGGCAGAAAACGTCTGAAACTGGGTTAAAGGGGAAAAGTCGCTATTTTAGCAATTTTCATTGAACCAAGGTTCAGTCAAATATAGTAGATTAGAAACATTTGAGGTGCAAGTTCTGTGGGAACTGCTCCCGCTTATTGCTTTTTTCACACCCTTGAACCCATTATGTTTGGCCCATGTGGAATCATCCTGTATCTCCCAGATAAGACTGCGGATGGTCCAAGCCCAAATGTTCTACAATAATGTAGGACTGTTAGGTTTCTAGTGTAAGCTCAGAAGCTTAGAGATGGAAGGATGCCAAAGAACTGGGTGGAGTATACTCTTTGGGGCCAGGCTCATATAATTGAACTAAAACCATTTAGCTCTTTTATACGTTTCTTAATGATTGACAGTGATTTCCTTCTTTCAAGTCTTAATATATTGGTTCTTATTTTCATGTTTCGGGTGTTTCTATGCCTCACCTTGATTTTTTCCCCTAATTACATGAATCTTTCAACATCATTAGCATAACCATAAAAAAGGAAGGGCAGAGTCCCCAGATTAAAGCATAGCATGCCCTGCCCAATGGGTAGGCTGAAAATAAATATGCCGCTCATTCCTACTCAAAGAGAACACCATGGAAGAAGAAGAAGAAGAAGAAGAAGAAGAAGAAGAAGAAGAAGAAGAGGAGGAGGAGGAGGAGGAGGAGGAGGAGGAGGAGGAGGAGTTTGGATTTATATTCCCCCTTTCTCTCCTGCAGGAGACTCAAAGGGGCTTACAATCTCCTTGCCCCTCCCCCCTCACAACAAACACCCTGTGAGGTGGGTGGGGCTGAGAGAGCTCCAAGAAGCTGCGAACTGACTAGCCCAAGGTCACCCAGCTGGCGTGTGTGGGAGTGCACAGGCTCATCTGAATTCCCCAAATAAGCCTCCACAGCTCAGGCGGCAGAGCGGGGAATCAACCCCGGTTCCTCCAGATTAGATACACAAGCTCTTAACCTCCTACGCAGAAGAATAGGAAGCTGACTTTGAGCACAGATTGGTTTTTTTCCCCCACCTAATTTCCTGATAGGAGGAATGCCCCTGGAGAAAATGGGTGCTTTGGAGGGTGGATTGTATGGCATTGTATCCTACCGAGTTCCCTGTCCTCTTCAGGCTCCGCTCCCAAATTTCCAGGAGTTTCCCAACCTGCATCTGGCAACTCCCGCCCAGTGGTGGGATTCAGCAGGTTCGAACCACTTCGGCAGAACCGGTTGTTAAAATGGTGCTGGTAAACAACCAGTTGTTAATTAACCCAGGAGATAGCGCAGCACACCTGCTGGCTGGTAGTGAAAAATTATAGTCAAACGAATAATCTACTATAGTCTCAAAACTCAAATGTATCTTATTGACATAAGTTCTTAAAACTGTTGGTACAATTTTACATAGTAATGTACTGAAACGCATCACAAATCCTAGACATAAAGAGGTATAGTTCATAAGAAGCTAGATTCCTTATTCAGTGCTATGTATCTAAAACGGCAGAAAGCAAACCGCAAAAGTCCATAATCGAGTGCGGTCCTGGCAATATCTTGCCAAAGAGTTTGAGTGCTGCTCCGCTGTTGCGAAATTCAAGCGTCACTGTCTGTAAGCTGCTCCGCTGCGGTGATGCAAGCCTCGATTTATGATGATATGAATAGTTCAATAGTTAAATTCAAACGCAATCGCGGATTTGCGTTTTCAATCATCCATCTAGAACAGGGGTAGGGAACCTGCGGCTCTCCAGATGTTCAGGAACTACAATTCCCATCAGCCTCTGTCAGCATGGCCAATTGGCCATGCTGGTAGGGGCTGATGGGAATTGTAGTTCCTGAACATCTGGAGAGCCACAGGTTCCCTACCCCTGATCTAGATGATATTGTACATTAGTACATTACTAAGTAAAATTGTACCAACAGTTTAAGAACTTATGTCAACAAGATACATCTGAGTTTTGAGACTATAGTAGATTATTCATTTGACTATAATTGTTGACGTTTTCACTACCAGCCAGCCGGTGTGCTGCGCTATTTCCTGGGTTAATTAGTTTCACGCCGCACACCTGTTTGTGTTCATTTTGTAGTAAAACAACCAGTTGTTAAACGATATTTTGGGCATCCCATCTCACTGCCCCACACAATTCCACTCTATTTTACGGCTGGGGGGTGTGTGTGTGTGTGTGTGTGGACCTGGCAAACCTTAACTCCAATATTGTCTCCCTCGGCTTCAGTAGAGAGGTGTTCTCAAAGAAACAAGCTTCCGAAATCCATGATTCGTTAATGGGACATTTTGATCTCTCTTATCCTTCTGCTTATTATGTTTCAAAGGGGACTTAAACACAATATTAAATGTTCATACTAATCTACAATTCAATGAATCTATGGAGTCACTGTTCCTAAAATTTATTCCAGAACATTGGGCCTTTCCCCACTTTTCCTTCTGCTGCCGTCGCTGCGCGCTGCTCTCAGCGCACGCATTCCTGGCGCGCGTCTGGGCGTCCCTATGGGCGTCATCAAAAGGCGCCGTTTCCTCCAGTGCCAGGGATGCAGCGCACTGAGGGGGCATGACAGCGGCAGTGTCGGGGTGGCTGCGCTGTCGCCGCCCCTGTCGTGGGGAGTGCAGTGGGACCCTACGCTACTTGAGCAGAGTAGCGTGGGGCTTAAGGTAAGTGGGGAAAGGGCCATTGATTACAAATAGAGATACTCAGGGTAAATGTAGGGTGAGGTCCTTAGAGACCCAGGGAGGCTAGTTTTGTTGTGCACGTATGTTCAGAGAGCAGATAGGCCCACCAATGTTAAATTGCTTTCTGTTGTGTGTTCCTGCTTTGGGATCCCAACAGTGCAGGAAGACATCAGATATGGAATTTGCAGTACCTAAATTCCATTTTCTTTGGTAAAACAATTATTTTATTGTACTGTATTACGTTTATACCCCACCCAATCCCTGACCAAAGTTGGGCTCAGGGAGGCTTATAAGTCCAGGTTCAAATCCAGTACAACATCAAGAAAATCATAATTAAAACACTACAATACAAAAACAGCATCTGGGTAAAAATTAGGGGAGAGAAAAACGAGAGTGATCTCATTGTAGGGGTCTATTACAGACACCCAAGCCAGACAGAAGACTTGGATGATGCCTTTCTGCAGCCGATGACCAAACGTTCACAAAGAGGAGAAATAGTAGTAATGGGAGATTTCAATTATCCAGATATTTGCTGGGAGTCAAACTCTACCAAGACTACCAGGTCCAACAATTTCCTCACTTGCCTTACAAACAATTTCACAGTCCAGAAAGTGGATGAGGCAACAAGGGAAATGGCTATTTAGGATCTGCTCCTAACCAACAATGATAACCTGATTAATGGGGTGGAAGTGGTAGGGTCCTTAGGTGGGAGTGGTTATATTCTCCTGGAGTTCGTAATACAATGGAAAGGGGATGCCAAGTCGAGTTTAAATGAATTCAAATCTCCAGGGTGTTAAAGAACTGGCAGAAGTAATTGCAGAGCCACTTGCTATAATCTTTGAGAACTCCTGGAGAACAGGAGAAGTCCCAGTGGACTGGAGGAGAGCTAATGTTGTCCCTGTCTTCAAAAAAGAGGAAAAAAGAGGACTCCAACAACTACTGCCCAATCAGCCCGATATCAATACCAGGAAAGGTTCTAGAGCAGATAATTAAGGAGACAGTCTGTAAGCACTTGGAAGAGAATAAAGTGATCACTGAAAATCAACATGGATTTCTTGAAAACAAGTCATGCCAGACTAATCTTATCTTTTTTTTTTGATAGAGTGGCAAACTTGATAGATGAAAAGAATGCTGTGGATTTAGCATACCTTGATTTTAGTAAGGGCTTTGACAAGGTGCCCCATGATATTCTTGCAAGTAGTCTGGAAAGATGTGGACTAGACAATTCAACTGTAAGATGAAGTTGTAATTCATTTACTGGCCGAACACAAAGAGCGCTAATTAATGGCTCATTTTCATCCTGGAGAGAAGTGAGTAGTGGAGTGCCACAGGCCCTGTGCTATTCCTGGGCCCTGGGCCTGGGCCCTGTGCTATTCAATGTTTTTATCAATGACTTGGATAATGAAATAGAGGGCAATTTTGCATATGATACCAAATTAGGTTGGGTAGCTAATACCCTGGAGGACAAGGGCAGTATTCAAAATGAACTGGGAAGGTTGGAGAGCTGGGCTAAAAATAACAACGTGAATTTCAACAGAGATTATTGTAAGATTCTACACTTAGGCAGAAAAAATGAAATGCACCAATGTAAGATGGATGACACGTGGCTTGACAACAGTACATGTGAAAGGGATCTGGGAGTCTTAGTAGACCACAAACTGAACTTGAGTCAGCAGTGTGATGTGGCAGCCAAGAAAGCCAATACAATTCTGGGATGAATCAATAGCAGCATAGTGTTTACACTGAGAGAAGTAATTGCATCACTCTACTCTGCATTGGTCAGACCTTACCTAGAGTATTGTGTTTAGTTCTGGACACCACAATTTAAGAAGGATATTGACAAGCTGGAACATGTTCAGAGGAGAGAAACCCAAATGGTTAAAGGTCTGGAATCCATACCCTATGAATAGAGACTTAGGGAGCTGGAGATGTTTCTTCTGGAGAAGTGAAGGTTAAGGAGAGACATGATAGCTATGTTTACATGTTTGAAAAGGGAGCAAACTTGTTTTCTGCTGCCTCAGAGACTAGGACACAGAATAATGGACTCAAGGCAGGAAAAGAGATTCCACCTAAACATTAGGAAGAACTTTATGACTGTCAGGGCTGTTCGACAGTGGAATTCACTGCGTCGGAGAGTGGTGGAGTCTCCTTTGGAGGTTTTTAAACGAAGCCTTGATGAACATATATTGGGAGTGCTTTGATTGTGTATTCCTGCATTGCAGGAGGTTGGACTTGACACCCTTGCAGTCTCTTCTATCTATATGATTCTATGATTAAACAGGAGACAAAATGGCCAAATACTGAACGTTGCTTACAGCAAGATGATAGAGGAAAAATCGCATTGACGCATTATGAACTGGGGTTGCCATTTGCTATTCATGCTAGTTTATTCATTTTCCTACCGATGCTGATTATTGTGGTAAAAAGTGATTGCATCTGAACCTGAAAGTTGCAGGTGAAGTTCTAGGAATTTCTCTCCCCTCCCCCACCTAAATATCTGTGGCTATTGCAGATCTGTCCCGCTGTGATGATCAACAGGCCTGGCATCCCTATATACTTGCTTTATATCGTGACGTAGTCTGAAGAATACTGGGAGTTATGATTTAGGGAGGGTGCTGAGAATTCCCCATTAGATTCCCAGCTATCCATACAGAACTATAATTCACTAATGATGGTAAAGGTAGATTAAGGGCAACGAGGATGATTGAGGTAGAGAAGGGCAACAAGGATGATTGAGGGACTGGAGCACCTTCCTTATGAGGAGAGGCTGCAGCGTTTGGGACTCTTTGGAGAGGAGGCGGCTGAGGGGGGGATACGATTGAAGTCTATAAAATTATGCATGGGATAGAAAATGTTGACAGAGAGAAATTTTTCTCTCTTTCTCACAATACTAGAACCAGGGGGCATTCATTGAAAATGCTGGGGGGAAGAATTAGGACTAATAAAAGGAAACACTTCTTCACGCAACTTGTGATTGGTGTTTGGAATATGCTGCCACAGGAGGTGGTGATGGCCACTAACCTGGATAGCTTTAAAAGGGGCTTGGATAGATTTATGGAGGAGAAGTCGATTTATGGCTACCAATCTTGACCTTCTTTGATCTGATATTGCAAATGCCTTAACAGTCCAGGTGTTCGGGAGCAACAGCCGCAGAAGGCCATTGCTTTCACCTCCTGCATGTGAGCTCCCAAAGGCACCTGGTGGGCCACTGCGAGTAGCAGAGAGCTGGACTAGATGGACTCTGGTCTGATCCAGCTGGCTTGTTCTTATGTTCTTATGATTAAGTTTGCAGTGCACATTCAGAGAAAAAGCCACTGAGAACCTGAAAACTTTCCAGACACTGAAAAAAGAATGACTACACCTTCATCTTTTAAAAATTACTAAATAGAGTTTCAAGGAATAAAGCAAAGGATGTGATTTAATCCAGCAGTCAAGTAGAGCTCCAAGCGTTTTATTTTGCAAGAGGTAAACAGGCAAGTTTCCAGCACGGAGCGGTGATGCTATCGCTCTCCCAGCAGTTGGTTCGGAATCTTGCCGGCGACCTGGTTCACAAGTGGAGTTTCCTCAGCATTTCTTCACTTGGCCATAACACTGTTGAATGTAGCAGCAAGAGCGGGCTGGAGCACAGCAGCTTCGCGTCGGGACGTAGCAGGGGACGTAGGTGTACCGGCGATATCCACAGCAAGGAACGGCAGGTCTCCCTACGTAGTAGACCACCCTTGGCCTGGCTCTTCCACAGCAACAGCCGCAGCCCCGACCACCACAACATCTACAGCAGCTCATCTTTATGGATGGGAAGCAAAACTGGAAAGAAACACAGAACAAAGCCGCTGTCTATGAAAGACCTCCCCTTTTTAAGCATACAACCAAGATGGTTTTGTGAGTCATCACACTGAATACAACCAGAGGTGGGATCCAGCAGGTTCTCACAGGTTCCCGAGAGTAGGTTACTAATTGGGTGCTGTGTGGTTTCCGGGCTGTATGGCCGTGTTCTAGCAGCATTCTCTCCTGATGTTTCGCCTGCATCTGTGGCTGGCATCTTCAGAGGATCTGATGGTGGGAAAGCAAGTGGAGTATATATATATCTGTTGGAGTGTTCAGGGTGGGTGGAGAAACATTGTCTGTGAGTAACAAAGAAGGCAACCAGGTCAATAGTTGAGGGCATCTGAATAGAAGTATGAGTAACAATGAAGACTATAGCCTGGGAGTAACCCTGTAGATAGCAAGGTCACTGGTGGGAGCATCTGAATAGAAGTATCCTGGCCAGCAAAGGATAAGAGGGATCCTTTAGCTACTGCAGGAGTCTACCATCGCATACCATGCAGCTGTGGACAAGTCTACATAGGAACCACCAAACGCAGCACACAGACACGTATCAAAGAACACGAAAGGCACTGTAGACTATTTCAGCCAGAAAAATCAGCAATAGCAGAACACATGATAAACCAACCTGGACATAGAATATTATTTGAAAAAACAGAAATTCTGGACCACTCTGAAAGAAGCCACTTATGTCGAAGACTACACAGAGAAGCAATTGGAAATCCATAAGCACATGGACAATTTTAACAGGAAGGAAGAAACTATGAAAAATGAACAGAACTTGGCTGCCAGTGTTGAAAAATACTAGGGTCAAGACTGTGTCAAACCAGCTCCACACAAACACAGGATGACCTTAGACAAAAGAAACAAAGGCCAGGATACTTCTATTCAGATGCTCCCACCAGTGACCTTGCTATCTACAGGGTTACTCCCAGGCTATAGTCTTCATTGTTACTCATACTTCTATTCAGATGCTCTCAACTATTGACCTGGTTGCCGCCTTTGTTACTCACAGACAAGGTTTCCCCACCCACCCTGGACACTCCAACAGATATATACTCCACTTACTTTCCCAACATCAGATCCTCTGAAGATGCCAGCCACAGACGCAGGCGAAATGTCAGGAGAGAATGCTGCTAGAACACGGCCATACAGCCCGGAAACCACACAGCACCCAAGTGATTCCGGCCGTGAAAGCCTTCGACAGGTTACTAATTATTTGTGTGTGCCGAGAGGGGGTTACTAATTGGTGATTTTGCTGCGTGATTTTTGCCTTAGTTACGCCCCTCCTCTCAGCAGTAGCGTGCAGAACTTGAAGCAGTCTAGCAGGAGGTGCCCCGGCGGCGTGCATTCGTTTCCTGCCCAAGTACCGGCGCAGTGGCTGCATCCTTGCCACAGCCCCGCCCAGGAATGCCTCGCCCCCAGAATGCCCGCTCATGCTCAAGTTGTGCCCTGCCCAGCCCCATTGGCACTACGCCACAGTTTGAAACCCACCACCATGGGAACCTGTTACTAAAATTTTTGGATCCCACCACTGAATACAGCACTCTGTCTGTGCACGGTTGCAAACCGTGAGCTTAGTCACTCAAAACTTGAAATGTATATGGTCTGTACTTTGGAAGAAAAAAAGTTTAAGTTCATGAGCTTGGAACATAATTAAGTTTTACAAGGTCAGCCAATCCATTAAATGTAATTTTCCGTTTACGATGAAAAACAAAAAGGCAAACACTAATTTAAGTGGTTCGTTGCCTTAGCATAAAACGGTAACCTCAGATGAGCATATTTATATTTTCCACATTATTTTACTGAATTTATCAGCCTTTACACAGATGTTTTGTTATATTGCTTCAATCAGTCTGTGTGGGCCATCGATTTTTCCTAACTCTGGTCCCTTCCGCACATGCAGAATAATGCACTTTCGATCCACTTCCAGTGCACTTTGAAGCTGGATTTTACTGTGCGGAATAGCAAAATCCACTTGCAAACAACTGTGAAAATGGATTGAAAGTGCATTATTCTGCATGCGCGGAAGGGGCCTATGAGCTTATTGGCAGCCATGTTTTTCTGTTTAGAAGTGACTGCAAAAAAAACCAAAAACAGTCAAGTAACTGGCAGCCCCTAATAAAGGCAGGTTGGGCTTGTATCTTGCTCCCCACTGGCCTTACCATAGGGCAGGGGTCTTCAAACTATGGCACTCCAGATGTTCATGGACTACAATTCCCATCAGCCCCTGCCAGCATGGCCAAGTGGCAGGGGTTAAGGGAATTGTAGTCTATGAACATCTGGAGGACCATAGTTTGAAGATCCCTGCCATAGAGTTTGCAATGATTCCCAGACCTACTTGGAGTAACTTCCAGCCTATATCTGGAAGTGATATAGCAATGTCTGCAAACTTGTGCTTTTTCCATCATGTGCAAATCCCTAGACTTCCCACCAGTTTCCAGGCTTGTAACTTTTTGCACATTTTCAAAAACACGCCAACCTCTTTCCTTCACTCCTATAGCAAACCTGTGTCTCTCATTCACAAATATCCCTCGCATTGCTGTCTAAAGCTCATCTAGAGCAGTGGTTCTCAACCTGGGGGTCACGATCACTTTGGGGGTTGAACGACCCTTTCAAAGGGGTTGCCTAAGACCATCAGAAAACGGTCTTTTTATGTTTTATATATAGAAGAAGAAGAAGAAGAGTTTGGATTTATATCCCCCCTTTCTCTCCTTTAGGAGACTCCAAGGGGCTTACAAACTCCTTGCCCTTTGTTTTTTTCTTCTTCTTCAAAAATGCGTGTTAGCTGGCCTGAGCCCAGCCTTTGGCCAGGGAGGGCAGGATATTACTTCAAATAAATAAAATAAAGTAGATCCATGAACGGATAATTTCAGCAAGACTGTAGGAATTGAACCTCTTCTGTTGGCAAAGCAGGTGGTTACTCAGTGAGTTACATACAATCAGATGGCCTATCATTAATCCACGTTCCTGGTGCATTACAAGAAGAGTTGGTTTTTATATCCTACTTTACTTTTAAGAAATCTCAAAGGGGATCACCTCTTCCCCTTTCCACAACAGGCACCTTGTAAGGTAGGAAGGGCTGAGAGAGTTCTAAGAGAACTGTGACTGGCCCAAGGCTTCGTGTGCAGCAGTGGATAAACAAAACTAGTTCTCCATATTAGAGTTGGCTGCAGTTAACCACTACACCATGCCGATTTGTTTTGGCAACTTCCTATGTTAAGGAGCTGATACAGTCACTCAAGGAAGCAGAAAAAACAGGGAGCTATAGTAGTTCTTAACACTACTACACTAATTAATATTAATACTAGCACTAATTAATAATAATATTAATGCTAATACTAAGGACTGCTTGGAGGAAATATGTAGACAACTGAATAATAACCAATATTACATTAGAACTGAAATGGATCCCACTGATCATATCCTTTCATTTATTTAATTATCTGTACAAGGGGGCAGAGAGACAGTCTAGTCTAGTGGTGAGAAGCGGTGGACTCTAATCTGGAAAACCTTATCTGGTGAACTGGATTTGTTTCTCCGCTCCTGCACAGGAAGCTTGCTGTGTGATCTCAGGCTAGTCGCAGTTCTCTCGGAGCTCTCTCGTTTCCACCTACTTCACCAGGCGTCTGGTGTAGGGAGAGGAAGGGAAGGAATTTGTAAGCTGTTTTGTGACTCCTTTTGATTGAGAAAAGCAGGGCACAAATCTAAACTCTTCTTCTTCGCATCTTCTTCGTTCAGATGGTTTAGTTTGCTTCAGTGACGGTCCAGCACTTCACCAAGACTCAGCTAGGGGAAACACCCAGAGGTGGGATCCAGCAGGTTCTCACCAGTTCCCAAGAGTGGGTTACTAATTATTTGTGTGTGCCGAGAGGGGGTTGCTAATTGGGTCTGCTTTTCTGTTAGAAATTCCATTAGGTCCAAAAATCATAAAGTCTTGTTGTTTCCCATGTGGCTGGTTAGCGAAGGTAGAAAACGGGATAATTCTCCCTGCTGGGCTGTTTTAAAAACATGTTTTAGAAATATGGTCAAGTTCCTTGTTTTAGGAAAGTATCCTTCTTTTGATTTCTAGAAACAAAATGAAGTATTTGAAAGTATTAAGTATTTGACAGGCAGTCAATTAGAGGAGAAGTAGTTGTTTCTGTTGGCAGTAGACGATAGGACTTGCTATAATGAGTTTCAATTATGGACAGAAAGATACCAGCTGGAAATTAGGAACTTTTTTTTTACAGTAAGAGTTTTTTTACAGTAACAGAGAAATTATTAATGCCCCGCCCCCAGAATGCCCGGCCACACCCATGTTGTGCCCCACCCAGCCCCATTGGCGCTACGCCACTGTTTGAATCCCACCACCATGGGAACCTGTTACTAAAAATTTTGGATCCCACCACTGGAAACACACGTTCAATATGGATACAAGTTGCACAACCTTCTACACCATACATACCTAGAACAATGATAGAACTTGGCTGATGCTCCTAAAAGTATCAATAACAGCAATATCAATTAAAAACATGCAACTAACCTTGTTCCTCAGCGCAAAAACCCACTTTGGCTTCTGTGTATGAATGAAAATCTGTTTGCTGAGGAACCTTTTATACAATGCAGCGAGGAAATGAGCCACCTCTGAAATCCTAATTTGTCCGTCTGCCCTGCCATATTCCACAGCTCAATTAACAGTCATTAAATAAGAATTTATAAATTGCAGATGATGAATGTTATCTCTGTTTTGAAACTGTATTGCTTTGCCATTGAACTTGGGATCGTAAATCGGGTGACTCAGCGGTCTTCCGAATTGCTCAGCCACTGAACAAACCGCCACGTGATCTCGTGCCACTGAATTCACACCTTCCGCTTCTGCCTGGCCCACTCGACCGCCTTCGTTGTGGCTCGTCTCTTCCTTCAACCGTTGCTCATCACATTGATGAAGTCCATTGGACTGAATGGAAATTTGTGAGAGGATGGAGTCACGTGCAAAACGCAGGAATATCTCAGATTTCCCCCAAAGTAACATAGTGTAACCCCCAGGCTCAGAATGGGTTGACCCAGAAAGGAATGGAGACTCAAAGCAGCAGAAGGCTGCAGAGCTCATGAAGTTTGGAGGAGATAAGGCTACCAGACTCGGACCTTGATTTGTATAAGCCCTTAACACCTTGTTAAGGTAACTGCAATGTTGTTGGGAACTACTGGGAAGGGAGTTGTTTATTTTTGCTATGTTGTAAATGTTGGAGTTTATTGTTTCAGGGGTTTTGTGCGTGTTTGTAATGGGTGAGAGTTCTCCTGGAAACCTTCATCATGTTGAATCCTGTTCATCAAGCCCTTGGAGTCTTCAGGAGCCAACCCACTTGCAAAGAAGAATTGGACTTGGCAGTATCAGAAGACTGTAACTACTAGAAGGACTTGAAAATGCAACCTGAACAGGACCTTGAAGTGTGATGTTAAATGTTGATGTTATATGTTATATGTTAAGAAAGGAAACCATTTTGTTTTTAAAATTTGTTGTTGCAAACTCATTCCAAGTTCTGCCCCACAGAACCCACAAGCTGAGGTCACAATAGCATTGTCAAGTCATGTCCAGATAGCCTATTTGCATAGGCTTAGCTGCCATGGGGACATCCAGGGACAAACTCCCCAGGTGCCCCAGTGGGAGTTTCATGGGGGATTGGAAAAATTGCCCCTTACACTTCCAGGAAGGAGGAAGGACATGGCAGGGCCTTGGCTTGATGTGGGTGTGCTGCCCAAGCCAAGGCCTGCCCAGGCGGCGTGTGCATGTCACACTGAGGCCCAGCCATATCCCTCCTCCTCCTCAGAAGTGGTTGGGCCCTGTGTTCCCCCACTTACCTGAGTGCAGCCAGCTGCAAAAATCAGCAAGCAGGAAAAAGGTACCCTGGTGGGAACTACACTTCCCAGGAGACCTTGCAAGAGAGTTGGGGCTCACAAGGTATCCTGGGAAGTGTAGCTCCCACCAGGGTGCTTTTTACATGAGTTCAAAACTCAAGTAAGTGGGGGGCAGGGGGCAGGGCGCCGTGGGGGGCACTGCGGGAGGCAGTGCCCGGGCACCATTTTGACCTGGGCGCCATTTTCCCTCCCCACGCCACTGCCCATTTGACTGTGGGAGGACAATAGAGTCAGCTCTGGACTGTTTGTTTCTGCAAAACAATGCTACAAGTGTGTGACACATTGCTACAGGAATTGTTGGAAATTAAGGGTTTTGTGTGTACTCTTCACTGCAGACTTCAGAGGGGGAGTTGACTACAGAGGCAGAGAAATAGAGGGGTCAAAGCACTGGGCATCCTTTCTCTACGGCTCTGACACTATCCCTTTGATGTGTAAATTGATACTTCCTGCTTCTTCTCCCACTGCCTCCTGCCTGCTTGCAAACTTTATCTTGCAACCACAAGGGCAGGATGCAGGTCCTATATCACCCTCCATCCTAGATAATTGCACTATGGGAAACTCTATTTATCCTAACCAGAACTGGAGTTACAATAAGCATGGTATATTAGCTTGACTAGACAACAGGCTCTGAGTTATTTCTCTTCCTCCACAGTGGAGATCGGATGGGGTTTTGCTCTGCTCACTACAGCCTTGTGCACTCTGCTAAATTACCAGATCTAGAATCGAACTGGTTCTTGAGGGACCAACTTTCTGGAATTCCAGTGGGAACAGAGTCACCAGAGCAAGTTACTGTGCTTGTCTCCCTTGGACAGCTGTAAGGAGAGTCCCAGCTTGGACTGTCTTGTTCATCTTTTGGTTCAAGCTCCTTTGGACCTCTGTTATTCCTGGTGTAACCTCTATCTGTGGGTTCTGTGGGGCAGAACTTGGAATGAGTTTGCAACAACAAATTTTTAAAAAAACAAAATGGTTTATTTTCTTAACATATAACATATAACATCAACATTTAACATCACACTTCAAGGTCCTGTTCAGGTTGCATTTTCAAGTCCTTCTAGTTACAGTCTACCGATACTGCCAAGTCCAATTCTTCTTTGCAAGTGGGTTGGCTCCTGAAGACTCCAAGGGCTTGGTGAACAGGATTCAACATGGTGAAGGTTTCCAGGAGAACTCTCACCCATTACAACCATAAAAAAACCCTGAAACAATAAACTCCAACATTTACAACATAGCAAAAACAAACAACTACCTTCCCAGTAGTTCCCAACAACATTGCAGTTACCGTAACAAGGTGTTAAGGGCTTATAACAATCCAGGTCTGAGTCTGGTAGCCCTGTCTCCTCCAAACTACATGAGCTCTGCTACAGCCTCTTGCTGCTTTGAGTCTCCACCCCTTTCTGGGTCAACCCATTCTGAGCATGGGGGTTACACTGGCATATTGGGTCTTCTTTGATTTTGACTGCTCATTTAATAGCTGCTGTTAGCCCATTAAACTGTTTGTTCCGGGCCCCATGACCCCCCATACAATGTAGATACAAGAAAGCAGTGTGGGCTGTGTTAGAGGGAGGGGCTGTGGTTTAGAGGATGTCCCTTTGCTTCACATGCAGAAAATCCTAGGTTCAATCCCCAGATCTCCAGTTGAAAGGACCAGGCAGTGGGTGAAGTGATAGACCTCCACCTGAGACCCTGGAGGGCAGCTGCCAGTCCGAGTAGCCAATACCAACCATGACAAACCAATGATCCGATTAGTATGACACAGCTTCATGTATGCTTAACTAGTTTATTTAAATGGCTGATCGATATCATAACGTATTAATCTGCTGACATGTTTTCAGGAGCTGGTTGTGCTCGACCGCCTGCCAATGACTGACATTGACTGGCAGATCCACTTCGGCTCCACGCTCGGCAGGTGACTGTGCCAGATGTGCTGATCATCACCTGCGTGCATCATGTGCTGAGAGGTGTCAAGCTTCGTCACCTTCCTCCGATGCTTTGTCAGCCACTGCAAGATTTTGGTACTGCCATTCTACTCCCAGGGCATTCCCTAGGGAAATCAGGCTTCACACAATATCAGAAGGCAACTGAGAATCCTATCTCATGGCTGTTAGTGCTTCAACCACCAACAGGAGGAAATGGGGGAGGAGGCAACCTGGTGTTACATCAAACTACCCATGTCAATTAGAAGAATATAATCATATAATCATTAGGTTGGAAGAGACCATCAGGACCACCCAGTGGTGGGATCCAAAAATTTTAGTAACAGGTTCCCATGGTGGTGGGATTCAAACTCTGGCATAGTGCCAATGGGGCTGGGCGGGGCACGACGGGGACGTGGCCGGGCATTCCAGGGTGGGGCATTCCTGGGCGGGGCTGTGGCAAGGACGCAGCCGCTATGCAGGTCCTTGGGTGGGAAATGAATGCACGCAGGCACAGGCTGCCACGCACGCCGGTGCACCTCCTGCTAGACTGCTTCAAGTTCTGTGCGCTACTGCTGAGAGGAGGGGTATAACTAAGGCAAAAATCATGTGGCAAAATCACCAATTAGTAACCCCCTCTCGGTACACACAAATAATTAGTAACCTGCTCTCGGGAACCTGTGAGAACCTGCTGGATCTACTCTCGGGAACCTGTGAGAACCTCTGGGACCACCCCATCCAATCCCCTGCAATGCAGGAAAACACAATCATAGCACTCTTGACAAATGGCCATCCAGCCTGTTTCAAAACCTCCGAAGTAGGAGACTCCACCATACTCCAAGGCCATGAATTTCACAATCAAACAGCCCTGACAAAAGTTCTTCCTAATGTTTAGATGGAATCTCTTTTCCTGCACCTTGAATCCTTTGTTCCTGGTCCTAGTGTCTGGAGAAGCCGAAAACTAGCTTGCTCTCTCACCAACGTGACATCTCTTCAAATGTTGAAACATGGCTATCATGTCAACTTTCTCTTCTTCAAACATACCCCCATCAGCTCCCTAAGTCTCTTCTTATCGGGGGTGGGGGGGGGTGGGGGTCATGGTGCCCGGAATACACAGTCTAATGGGCTAACAGCAGCTATTTAATGATAATGACTTCACTGGAACAGTCAAAATCAAAGAAGACCCAATATGCCAGAAATAACAGAGGTCCAAAGGAGCTTGAACCAAAAAGGAATTCAGACCTTTTTTTCCATTTTGCTCACCCTTCTCTAGACCCATTCAAGCTTGTCAATATCCTTCTTGAATTGCAGTGCCCAGGACTGGACATGGAAATGACATGGTGGACCCTTTAGCACAGGGGTCTTCAAACTATGGCCCTCCAGATGTTCATAGACCACAATTCCCATGAGCCCTACCACTTGGCCATGCTGGCAGGGGTTGATGGGAATTGTAGTCCATGAACATCTGGAGGGCCATAGTTTGAAGACCCCTGCTTTAGCAGTTTACAAAAACTCTATGGTAAAAACAAAGAGGTTTTGCAAAATGCCAGAGTGTCAACTACGTCACTGCCATTTTTTTTGTGCCAAAATTGACGTAAGCATGCTGGCATGATGCTGGTGCACTAGGCCTACCCCCCATTTTCTCCAAGTGGGTTGATCTGGTAACCATCGCATTCCATTACAACCTACACCATCCTGAAATGCATGATGGGCTATTCCAGAGATGGCAATCAGGCCAAATGCCTCCATCACACCCAGTGCCTCAGGTGCTTGCTAGTTCTGCATACCCCATTCTTGCCAAACTAGTTACCGCCGAACCAGTGAATGACTCGGCCAATTTATACTCATCCCTTGGAGATATCACGAATAGTGTTGAGACGTAGGTAAAGTTTCCGTATTTTTTCAGATCATTTAACCAGAGCTTATTGAATCGTAGCACAAATTTTGCCAGTTCTACTCTGGCTTGGTTGCAAGTTTGAGCTTTTAAAAGATGGATAGGAGGAGTGAACAGCAGTTGTATTGCCTCTATATCATAACCCTCATCAGGCAAATGGAGGGGAAAAAACCTGATTGCCTGTTCTGGCATTAAAATCTCCTGCCATTATTATTTCATGGTTAAGGAAGTTACCTTCAGGCTCTTTTATATACACAGTTAGTTTATTCCAAATCATTATTAAGGACTTGCAGTCCCGGCCAGTTGGAATATACACGTTTACAACGTCAAAAGATATTTATCTATGCAAAGGCTGATAGCTTGTGCTATGGAAGAACAATTTGGCAGGACTGTAACTTTTTTTTTTAAAAAAGTCTTTAATGTTTAAAAAAGGAAGTTGCAGAAGAGAAAAGAAGAGAAGTTCAAGAGAATCATCCATCTATTGCATCAAAATCTATATCAATACCTTAACAGAAAGAAAATAAAGATCATTACGTTCTAAAGTAATATTCCATTATTTATCAACTATTTATCAACTATGGTCTTCTCCTTCAAACTCCGATCGGCGGAGGCCAATCTACTGGTGGTCCCTGGCCCCTCGGCAATGCGGCTGGCCTCCACATGGGCCAGGACCTTTACAGCCCTGGCCCCGGCCTGGTGGAACGCTCTTCCACCAGCTGTCCGGGCCCTGCGGGACCTTGGGGAGTTCCGCAGGGCCTGTAAGACGGAGCTGTTCCGCCTGCCCATTGGAGGAACCAGCTGCTAATAGTGCCCCTTCCTTTTCCCTTAACATTTGGGCCGCTAACCACCTAATTAGACTCTCCATGCCTCCCCATCAAGGGGAGGGAGGGACTTTATATTTTCGAACAGCTGGACGCCACCTACATCTTTGAATTTAAAATTCTAGAAATCTGAACTTGAGTTTTATACTTGGTAATTATATTGGGAAATTTTATCGCTGCTTTTAAATGTTTATTTAATTATATTGGCGCTTTGAATATGTATTGTACATAACCGCTTGCCAGAGTTCTTCTAGATAGGGCTGATTATAAAAAATCTAATAAATAAATAAAATAAAAATAAATAAAACTCCATTATATGAGATCAAAAATATGTATCAAAAATGTGTATATCTTGGTACTGATCACTAACTGTTCTGGTAGACTGAATAGCTCCGTCTTACAGGCTTATTCGTCTTACTCTATTTATTAGTCTTATTCTTCTTAGTCTTTTAGTTTTATTCCCCCAACCTGTGATGTTGCGTGAGAGGAATTCATCGCATGAATAGTGCTGCCAGTTCTGGGTTGGGAAACACCTTGGAATTTTGAGTGTGGAGATGGGGGAGGGGAGGGTTTTGGGAAGGTGAGGAACTCAATTGCCCTTTCTGCACACACACTTTAAAATATTTTGAGGCAGGAAATAAAACGTTTCCTCTGAGGAGTTCGGCATTGTCTTTACTCCCTTTGGTTCTCAAAACGTTTCACTTGCAGCCTCAAAACCTTTTAAATGAGTGTCCTTTTTAAACTGATTCTTTAGTTGAAATGCTTGAAGATGGAAGTATAGAACGCTCAGAGAGTAACAGCACAAAGCTGTGAAGTATGGGATAAATTGTTGATTGATTGATTGATTGATTGATTGGTTTTCTATACCGCCCTATCCCCGAAGGGCTCTGGGCGGTGTACAACAAGAGTTAAATCATAATTCAGCTAAATAACAAATTCAAAACTGAACAAATAAATTCCAATACAAATACCACTAAATCCCTTTAAATACTGTACTACTAAATCCCTTTAAATACTGTACTGCCTTTGGAATTCCATCCTTTCCCATGTACCTAGTGAAGGGTTGCCAGTTCCATGTTGGGAAAAACCTTTGGGGTATTTTGGGGGTGAAGAACAGGGTTTGCAAAGGGGAGGGACTTCAGTGAGGTCTAATGCCACAGAGTCCATCTTCCAAAGAGGCCATTTTCTCCAAGTAGACTGAAATACAGGGAGTTCTCCAGCTGCCATCTGGAGGTGGGCAACCCTAACCTACTGTTTTCTCCAGAACATCTTTGTTACCAAAGGCTTTTCTGTTTCAAAAAGTTTTTAATTAATCTGTTCCCATCTTCTTACAGCAAACTGTTATTTTTTGAGACAACATATGAGACAACATAGTAAGAGAGAGAGAGAGAGAGAGAGAGAGAGATACAATGTATATGGAAAATATGTGAATGTAAAAATAAAGATGAACATAGATCTACTATTTATAGGCATACTGGATTATACAATAATAGAACAAAGAAAGAGAATGCTATTCAAAATTATGATCAGAGCGGCCCATGCAGTAATAGCATTAGGGTGGAAGGACAAAAGAATCTGGACAATACAGAAATGGTTGGAATATATATGGGAACAAATACAATTGGAAATTTTTGACATAATGTGAAGAACCCAAATACGGCAAGAAAAACAAAAAGATATGAAGTGGATCTGGACTGGATTCAAAGACGGGTTGAACGAAATTGGGATCACAGAAGAAAACTGGAAAAGAAGATTAGAAAGAATGGACCTGCTCCTGCACATTTAAAGAAGAAAAGAAGAAGGGGGAGGGGGGAAAGGGGGGTAAAAGGATATGGAGGATGAAACATAAATCTGTATAACATAAATCTGTAACAATCCGAAATATCAATTAAAAATTATATGAGAGAGAGAGAGAGAGAGAGAGAGAGAGGAATCACAAAATGGTGACCAGGAATCATCTGGAAGTGCTGGCATGCATACATCATGGTGAAGGGGGAGGGAATTGGAATTTTTTTACAGTTTTTGTCAGGGATTTGGGCAGAAAGGGCCGATGTAAAGACCCCAATATAAAGACCTTGTCAAAATTTCAGCTCTTTCTTAGCTTTTCCCATGAGACTATGCTAATCAAATTTGCAGATTACACACATTAGGAGGGGTAGCTAACACCCCTAAGGACAGGGTCAGGATGCAAAATAAACTGGACAGATTTGAGAGCAGGGCCAAACTAACAAAGTGAATTGCAACAGAGATCAATGTAAGATGCTACACTCAGGCAGGGAAAAAAAATGAAATGCACAGATACAGGATGGATGACACCTGCCTTGACACTGGAGATCAACTGAAATAGCCAGAGATCACTAGGTGCCACCTAGTGGTTGGAAGCCCTAGTTGTGAAGCAGGCAAAAAAAGGTTACCCAAAGGTCAATTAGGAGAGCCTGAGAAATTCCTGCATGGCCCAAAGTGATCGGTTAATGCCATAATTCCCCAGGATGGGGGTGTGGCATGCTGAGTGAGAGATCTATGGTATTTGGCTCAGCTCTTCCTGCTGTTCTCTTGGCAATTAAAGCTGCTGCTAATCTGCCTTTGTGCCCTAGTTGAACTGGAGAAGGGACTGAGACAACAGGATTTGCAGCAATACTGTTGTAAATGCATTTCTTTCCTTAGGCAGCAGTCCTGTTAACAGTTGATTACAAATGACAGAGCTCAGGTCCCTTGAAGAAATGATGTGTTTTTTTTTGGGGGGGGGGGAGGGTGAGAGAGCAGACTCTTATATGGAGAACCAGGTTCAATTCCCCACTCCTCCGTATGAGTGGTTGGACTCTAATCTGGAGAACTAGGTTGGTTTCCCCATTCCTCTACACGAGCGACAGACTCTAATCTGGTGAACTGGGTTTGATGTCCCACTCTACCTCATGAGTAGTAGACTCTAATCTGGTGAACTGGATTTGTTCCCCCACTCCTCCACATGAAGGCTGCTGGGTGACCTTGGGCTATTCACGGTTCTCTCCGAATTCTCTTAGCCCCACAATGTGCTTATTGTGGGCAGGGGGGAAAGGCCATTACTGGCAGGGGTGTAGCTGCCAGGGGATGAGGTGGGGTGTCTTGCCCCGGGCCCACGCCAGTGCGTGGGTGTGGTGGGGATGTGGCGTGGGCAGTCTGGGGGCATTCCAGAGCATGGCAGGGTCAGTCAGGGGCAGGCGAGGGCAGAGGGCACACACATGCCCTGGGGGCAGTTCCCCCTAGCTACATCCTTGATTTTAGGTCATTTTGAAATGCCTTAAAAGGTAGAGAAAAGCAGGATATAAAACCCAACTCTTATTCTTTTGTGTCACACTCTACTGAGTTCTTGGTAATCCCCAGATCCCACTGTGTAAAAAGCAGTTGCTTTTTACATCTCCAGGCCCTACATAGAGATTTCCATCCCAACTGATATGGAATCAGAAATCCTTCTGAAAACTGGTGAGGTAATGAAAATATTGGCAGCGAGTGAAAATGCTCCGTATAGAACAATTAATGTGCCTCATCCTGTTTCATTGGAAAATGTGCTAAGTATTCTCAAGACCCTGTCCCCTGTGGTCTTGCCATGGGCACCCAGGAGAGCCTCAGACACTATAGCCCCAGTCAGTTCTTGCTGTTGCTTGTGAGAGCCAGTGTGGTATATTGGTTAAGAGCAGGTGGATTCTAATCTGGAGAACCAGGTTTGATTCCCCACTCCTCCACCCGAGTGGCAGAGGCTTATCTGGGGAACCAGGTGTATTTCTGCACTCCTACATTTCTGCTGGGTGACCTTGGTCTAGTCACAGTTCTTTGGAGTTCTCTCAGCCTCACCTACCTCACAAGATGTCTGTAGTGGGGAGAGGAAAGGAAAGGAGCTTGTAAGCCACCTTGAGTCTCCTTATAGGAGAGAAAGGTGCAGTGGTGGGATTCAAATAATTTAACAACCGGTTCCGGTGGTGGGATTCAAATAATTTAATAACTGGTGCGAACGTGCTGAATCCCACCACTGGAAAGGTGAGATATAAATCCAAACTCCTCCTCCTCCTCCTCCTCCTCCTCCTCCTCCTCCTCCTCCTCCTCCTCCTCCTCCTCCTCCTCCTCCTCTTCTTCTTCTTCTTCTTCTTCTTCTCCTTCTCCTTCTCCTTCTCCTTCTCCTTCTCCTTCTCCTTTTTCTTCTCCTTCTCCTTTTTCTTCTCCTTCTCCTTCTCCTTCTCCTTCTCCTTCTCCTTCTCCTTCTCCTTCTTTTAGAGATTAATAGAAACCATTCCTTCCCATGGCCTGAAAGTGCCTGGACCCTTATCAGAGGTCTTACCTTGGAGGAATTGCATAGCCTGAGAATGCTTTTGATCTTTTAGGAAAACCATTAGGGGGAGGGGGTGCATTTCAAGGCCTATATAGAGAGTCCAAAGGTGGGGGTTGTGTCCTGGTCATCAGCATTGTAAGCAATGAGCAAACAATGGCTAGAAGTCAGTAGGACTGAAGAGCTTAACACTTTCCTAAATCAACACTGTGAACAAAGTCTACAAATGGGGCTGTGAAACAACTGGTGCCCCAATTGCCACAAGTATGTATCAAAGGATACCATCACTCATACTTTCAAATCAATGTAAGGTAATTAGATAATCCACAATGAGCTTCCAGTATCCGGTAATTATCTGGCTCCAATGAATCTTCAAAGGCTCATGGGCATGTGGTATGTACGTCAAATGGAGAAGGACCACGTTGCACACCAAACACACAAACAACTATATCACATTAATCACATTTATATACTCTTATATCAATATCTATAAAGTGAACTAACACCAATTTCTAGCTTGTCAATTAGCCTATCATAGTTATCCTAATATAAATATCTATATCATGCATATGAGGGATATAATACCACTTTTTGTTTTTGTTCCCTCATATGCATGATACAGATATTTATATTAGGATAATTATGATAGGATATTTAGTTCCCATTTTAGATATTGATATGAGAGTATATAAATGTGATTAATGCGATATAGTTGTTTGTGTGTTTGGTGTGTAAAGTGGTCCTTCTCCGTTTGACTTACTGTCGTTGTGCACTGATTCATTCTGTTGGGCATGTGGTATGAAGTATACAAATAATGAGTGCAGCAGTCAATAATATGGGATAAACTGCACAAGCTGATGCACTCTGGCTGTAACAAATGTCTCAGATCACATTTATATAATCATGAACTTATATCATTAATCATCTTTTATATCTCATTAAATATAATCACAGTAACATATTTACTGAGTCTATATAAGTAATATTTTCAAGTAACATCCAACAAAGAAATTTTCAATTTTATATAGAGTTCAATATCAAAAGAAAATTTTCAGCATCCAACAGGTAAATCCAAACTCATCAATATTAACACAGGTAAGTATTTAGTTCAGAGGTGGGATCCAGCAGGTTCTCACCAGTTCCCGAGAGTGGGTTACTAATTATTTGTGTGTGCCGAGAGGGGGTTACTAATTGGGTCTGCTTTTCTGTTAGAAATTCCATTAGGTCCAACAATCATGAAGTCCTGTTGTTTCCTATGTGGCTGGTTAGCGAAGGTAGAAAATGGGATAATTCTCCCTGTTGGGCTGTTTTAAAAACATGTTTTAGAAATATGGTCAAGTTCCTTGTTTCAGGAAAGTATCCTTCTTTTGATTTCTAGAAACAAAATGAAGTATTTGAAAGGATTAAGTATTTGACAGGCAGTCAATTAGAGGAGAAGTAGTTGTTTCTGTTGGCAGTAGACGATAGGACTTGCTATAATGAGTTTAAATTATGGTCAGAAAGATACCAACTGGAAATTAGGAACTTTTTTTACAGTAAGAGTTTTTTATAGTAACAGAGAAATTATTAATGCCCCGCCCCGGAATGCCCGGCCACACCCATGTCGTGCCCCGCCCAGCCCCATTGGCGCTACACCACTATTTGAATCCCACCACCATGGGATCCTGTTACTAAAATTTTTGGATCCCACCACTGATTTAGTTCATACTCTCCCATATATGAAGTTTTTCAGCAATGAGGAGAGGTATACCAACCTCACATTTCCTTATTCATTTGGTGGAACTAATATTGGATCACAGTTACTTTAGATTTCAACAAGATTATTACTTACAGACCACTAGACTGAGTATAGGCAGTACCTTCGCACCGTCCGCGGCTAATTTGTATATGAATCAATTTGAATTGAAGTACATCATGACTGCACAGAACAATCCTTTCCATACACAACTACGTTTTTATAAATGTTACATAGATGATTTGCTATTTTTGTTTGATGCACCATTCAATTTTGAAGAGTTTTCAAACTGGATTAACAGTCTTCAAGACAACTTAAAGTTTAGTGGTAGGGCAGATCCGGCAGAAATAAATTACTTAGACACAACTCTTTACATTACATCAGATTGGAAAGTGGCTTTCAAATTATTTCATAAGCCAACGGATCTAAACCTTTCAAATCCTACCACCCCAAACTGTTATGGGATAATTTACCATATAATGCTCTGATCAGAGCAAAACATAACTGAACAGAAGTTAAAGAATTCAACTAGGAAGCTAATCTGATGTTTATGAATTTTTTTAATCGAGGCTATCCAGTAGGCATGTGGTATGTACATCAGATTTGTACATCAGATTTGTTCCATAGAATGATGTTTTTACAGTTCAGTGCTGCAATCTCTAGCTGCAAGAGATATAGGATGCTGTGAGATCCAATGAAAAACTTTTGAAGTGTACCTGTTTGTTTTCTCTGATGCAATAAATTGATTTTAGTAAACCCGAGTCTGATTATTGTGAGAAGTTTGACTGGCACAACTCCACTCTTTTTTAATTATTACAATTAAGACCATCACTGAGAGGTTAGAGCTGAACTCCTTGGGTAAGAAACATCTCTCTTAATTGGCAGTGAATTTCAATGATCTATTACTGGTGCCATAGAATTAATAACACTTTAGTGGTCTTATAGAAAGCTATTCGTTGTTTTATGGACATAAATATAATAATAATATTGTTATCGACATGTTGTTAGCTGCCCTGAGCCGGGTTTGTGCTGGGAAAGGACAAGAAAGTTAACTGAATTAATAAATGAATCTATAAATAAATGAATAGAATGATGCCTTTCAGGTACATATACTGAGTCATTTTCTTTTCCTGCAGTGCTCCTCTGGAGTTGCCAAATCTGGGTTGGGAAATTTGGGGAGATTAGTGGGTGGAGCCTTGGAAGGGTGGAGTTTGTGGGGGAGGGAGCCCAGCAGAGAGGCGATGTCATCGTTTGCCTCCCTAAGCTGCCATTTTCTTCACAGGAAGTGATCTATGCAGTCTGGGGGTCAGTTGTAATTCCAGGAGGTCTCCAGGTCTCTCCTGGAGGTTGGCAAGCCTAGTGCTCCTCCCACCTCCTGAAATTGGCACAAACCACTACGTAGCAGAATAATTGTCAGAATGGAAGCTACTCCAGGATTTGTAAAACTATTCCTTTTGGTTTCACGGCATTTCTAACATTTATGAGTAGGGGAGTATCTTTACCAGTAAATGTCCACCTATGCACCTCAACGGGATAAGCGGTTTTGGCCAAATACCTGAGCGTCTCCCGTATTGCCCGAGATGTGATGATGTCACTTCTGGAAGTGACATCATCACACCAATGGGGCCAAGGTCCAGGCCTTGATTTGCAACTGGTAAGACCCACTCCATCCCTCCACAACTGGAAGCTGGGGGTAGCTGGTAACTTTACACGTTGCGGAAGTGAAGAAGAAATTAAAGGGTTGATTTACTAGCACAGTTATCCAATTCACTTTACCTAGAACTTTCTTCTAAGCTCTGTTTTGCTTGTTCACTTCTTTTGCGAACACTGGATCTTCTTCAGACCAGGACAGAAGTCAGCACTATACCTGTTTAGTCATCTGTCACGTGTATCTGAAATTTACTAATGGTTTCACTTCTTGAAAGCATCTTCAGCTTGTGAGGGGAGGGAGGGACAGGAGCCCAGTGTGCCATCCCATAGGTCACACGAGGGCTCTTAGTACTCTCCTTCCTTCCTTCCTTCCTTCCTTCCTTCCTTCCTTCCTTCCTTCCTTCCTTCCTTCCTTCCTTCCTTCCTTCCTTCCTTCCTTCCTTCCTTCCTTCCTTCCTTCCTTCCTTCCTTCCTTCCTTCCTTCCTTCCTTCCTTCCTTCCTTCCTTCCTTCCTTCCTTCCTTCCTTCCTTCCTTCCTTCCTTCCATCCTTCCTTCCTTCCTTCCTTCCTTCTCTCTCTCTCTCTCTCCCTCTCAAAGTGAGTTTGATTCCCCACTACTCCATATGAGTGACAGACTCTTATCTGGTAAATTAGATTTGTTTCCCTATTCCTACACATGGGCTAGTCACAGCTCTCTCTGAACTCTCTCAGCCCCACCTACCTCACAAGGAATCTGTCGCGGGGAGACTAAAGGAAAGGATCTTGTAAACCACTCGGAGAAAGTTGGGCTCATTCCGCACATGCAGAACAATGCACTTTCAAACGGCTGTCAGTGCTCTTTGAAGCTGTGCGGAATGGCAAAATCCACTTGCAAACAGTTGTGAAAGTGGTTTGAAAACGCATTATTTTGCTTGTGCGGAAGGGGCCTTGGAGTATAAGTGCAAACTCTCCTTCTGTTGTGAGGAGGGGAAGGGGTTGTGATTGGAAGCCACTTTGACACCCCTTGTGGTAGGAAAAAGCAGGGCATAAAAGCAACTCCTTTTCAAACAGGAGCAAACCGGTGAGATCACACTATTTTTTTTTAATTACTAAACAGTGTTTCAAGGAATAAAGCAAACAGTATGATTTCATCAAGAAGTCAAGCAGGCCTCCAGGCATTTTATTTTGCAAGAGCTAAACTGACAAGTTTCCAGCATGGAGTGATGTTATCGCTCTCCCAGTAGCCAGTCACAAAGCTTGCAGGCAACCTTGTTCACCAGTAGAATTGCCTTTGCATTTCTTCACCCTTCCACACATGCAGAATAATGCACTTTCAATCCACTTTCAATGCACTTTGTGTAACCTCTATCTGTGGGTTCTGTGGGGCAGAACTTGGAATGAGTTTGCAACAACAAATTTTAAAAACAAAATGATTTCCTTTCTTCACATATAACATATAACATCAACATTTAACATCACACTTCAAGGTCCTGTTCAGGTTGCATTTTCAAGTCCTTATATTTACAGTCTACTGATACTGCCAAGTCCAATTCTTCTTTGCAAGTGGGTTGGCTCCTGAAGACGCTAAGGGCTTGATGAACAGGATTCAACATGATGAAGGTTTCCAGGAGAACTCTCACCCATTACAAACATAAAAAACCCTTAACAAGGTGTTAAGGGCTTATATAAATCAAGGCCCGAGCCTGGTAGCCTTGTCTCCTCCCAACTACATGAGCTCTGCAGCCTCTTGCTGCTTTGAGTCTCCACCCCTTCCTGGGTCAACCCATTCTGAGCATGGGGGTTACATTTGCAGCTGGATTTTACTGTGTGGAACAGCAAAATCCACTTGCAAACTATTGTGAAAGTGGATTGAAAGTGCATTATTCTGTATGTGCGTAAAGGTGTGCTGAAGCACAGCAGTTTCTCACTGGGGTTGCAGCAGGGGACATAGGCATACCAGCGATCCCCACAGCAGGGAATGGTTAATCTCCCTACCTAGTAGTCCATCCTTGGCCTGGTTGTTTGGCCAGAACAGCAACAGCTGCAGCGCCGACCACCACAACATTGACATCAGCTCATCTCTATGGTTTAAAGGCAAAACTGTAAAGAGAAAAGAAAGAACTTGCTGAGAATTCACTCCATGACATAGGTAGTGTTTTTTGAGCTGCCACATTGAATGCAACTTACTGCATGGTGCCAGCTATGTGCTAATGGATGGAGTAATGTTTCCATTTGCAGGGATACTGCAAAAAAAGAAAGAGAGAAAAAAACAGTCAAGGGGATTTTCAAGTGTGGAGTATTTATATTATGCATTTCATGGAACAGTCTGCTTTCCTCCTTTGCTATTTGTGTCCATTGGTTTAGGCTGATGGGATGAAGATCCTGATGTTAGTTCTGTTTGTTTGTTTGTTTGTTTGTTTGTTTGTTTGTTTGTTTGTTTGTTTGTTTGTTTGTTTGTTTGTTTGTTTGTTTGTTTGTTTGTTTGTTTGTTTGGAAGAAGAAGAAGAAGAAGAAGAAGAAGAAGAAGAAGAAGAAGAAGAAGAAGAAGAAGAAGAAGAAGAAGAAGAAGAAGAAGAAGAAGAAGAAGAAGAAGAAGAAGAAGAAGAAGAAGAAGAAGAAGAAGAAGAAGAAGAAGAAGAAGAAGAAGAGTAGTTTTGGATTTGTACCCCACCTTGATCTCCTGTAAGGAGACCCAAGGTGACCTACAAGCTCCTTTCCTTTCCTCTCCCCACAACAGACACCTTTTAGGTGGGGCTCAGAGAGTTCTGAAGAACTGTGACTAGCCTAAGGTCACCCAGCAGGAATGTAGGAGTGCAAAAACACATCTGGTTCACCAGATAAGCCTTCGACACATTAAAAGGCTGTCAAAGGAAGAAGAAGAGTTTGGATTTATACCCTGGCTTTCTCTCTTGTAAGGAGTTTCAAAGTGGCTTATAAACTCCTTCCCTTCCTCTTCCCACAAAAGACCCCTTGTGAGGTAGGTGAGGCTGAGAGAGTTCTGAGAGATCTTTGACTAGCCCAAGATCACCCAGCAGGCAGTTATCATGACAATGCTGGTTTTATTCTCTCCCAGGCCCTTTCTGCATGGGCGTTTTATGGCGGCCTGGGGAAGGCAAAAACGCCGTCCCCAGGGAGCCATTCGCACAGGGGGCGCTGGACCGGCGCAAAGCTGGCATTTGGGAAACGCCGGCTTGGAACCGCTGCCATGCGAACGGCAGCAGCTCCAAGGCACCCTCCCCCCCCACTCCCACCCTTCACTTACCTGGTCTCCGGCCCTCCGGCGCATTGCCGAGGCCTGGGGACACGCCCCCTGCCCTGCAACACTGAAGCAGGTGCGCAGGGCCGGGGGCGTGTCTCCAGGCCTCGGCGACGCGCCAGAGGGCCAGGGACAAGCCGGGTTGGCCGGGCGACTGCGCTCCGCGGCGCCTTCGTCTCGGCTATTTCTGGGACCGTTCATGCGAATGGTCCCAGGGGGGTTGGGTCGGCACGGAATATGCCAACCCAACCCCCAGTGACGCCATGCAGAAATGGCCCCAGTGATTTAAAAAAAGTTACTCTCCTTGCTTCATGCATTTGGGCTTCCTTTGTGTTTGGCTCTGCCTGTCATGATGGCCATTTTGTGGTTGGCTGCAACTCCTGTGCCAGCCATTTTGTGGTTGAGCCTGCCACCTTGTGTAAGAATTTCAAAGGTACCCATGCCTGGTATTGTGTACAGTCCAGACAAAGAGAAAAGTCAAGAGGGGATACATAAGCCAGCACTATGTCCTCACCATGAGGTTGTGTCTTTGTTCAATGCAACAGATGGTGAAAAAGTGGGTTAGTGGGCTGTTAAGCTTCTGCATGGCTGCTGTTCAGCAGAGGGGAAATGAGGTCACAGGAAGAAGACAGGAAAACATCAGCTGAGAGTGTGTTCTTAGAGACAAGATGCAGCAAAGCATACAAATTACTGGTCTGACTAGTCCATTCCACACAGCAAGAAAAAGATGCCTGTGGGATGTCTTAAAAAGAGGCGACTGTCTTTTTTCACTCTGCACACCCAAAATAAGATGTCCGTGGAAATTTTAAAGCAGGCGGCTTCTGGGTGCTTTCCCGACAACAAAGGTGTCATAGAGCAAAAGAGGTGTTTTCCCACACAAACATTTTGCTGTCTGGTCAGTTCCACTCTCAGCTTGCACCTGGCATTTTGTGTGCAGCTGAAGGGATTCTCCCTGCCTCTATTTACTGAAAGTTGCCCCAGGACGTTTGCTCTGCAGGCTCCGATCCTGGGCGCAAGGTCGCTGGGAGTGTGATTGTCCTATATCCTGCAGGGAGTTGGCATAAACCAGTGGTTCTCAAACTTTTTTGAGCTGTCAATCCCTTGGCTTCCAGGCAATGTTCCTAGTGCCCCCCACACACATACAAATTGGGAGCATTCATATTTTTTTCAATAGATTAGATCACAGGTGTCAAACTCGTGGCCCTCCAGATGTTGATGAACTACAATTCCCATCAGCCCTTGCCAGTATAGCCAGTGTTCATGTTGGGACTAGTGGGAATTGTAGTTCATGAACATCTGCAGGGCTGCGAGTTTGACACCCCTGGATTAGATGTAGGGTTGCTAGGTACTCCATGACAACCAAGGGGAGAGGGGATGGGTAGGTGGGGTCTAACGAGGTACAAATCAAGGTCTAGGACTTGCTGTCTTTGGTGCATTGACATCTGTAGTATGATCACCACCCTAAGCCACCAATGGTTAAGGAACCCTAGGTGCAGAGCTAGCGGGCATACGCTTCAGAAGATCCTGACAGGCTTATTCTAGCTGCCACTTCTGAGGGAATATTGATAGCTCTGTGAGGGGATTTTAGTTTTCCTTCCCAAAACTGACTGCTTTTTTCCAGGCTGAATTGGGCACACTAAAATGACCCCTTGAGGCTCATTAACAAACAAATAAAGATGGAACACATATTTACAGATTTACAAGAATATAAGTTACAAAGATAGTTAAGCTTTTCTTATTCTTTGGCAGGAATACTTCGACAAACCTTTAAGTCAGTGTTTCCTAACCTTTTCGAGGTCAGGGTACCCTTGACCTCACTCTTCATATCTCACCGTACCCCTGCCGCCACCCTCCACCTTCCCCTCCCATTGCCTCTGCTTGCCACACCCCCATCTTCCCCTCCCAGGGTGAAGGGAAGCACTGGGGGTGCTGGCGGCTGCTGATCTTGTGGCAGGCCCTGCCCCATGGGCCAGCTCCATGTCCTTGCTGGCACCGGTGGGAGACACCACAAAAATGCAGGGGGCGGTAGTGTTGCCGCTGTACCCCTGGGACATGCTCACGGCACCCCAGGGTACCACGATACCCAGGTTGAGAATGGCTGCTTTAAGTTGTTTCAGTCAGTTCTTTGAAAAACATTTTAGTTGTTTCAGACAGTTCTTTGACTCAGTTTTAATATAACCTCCTTCTACTAACATACTTTCTGCAGAAAAAAATCTTTCTTTCACAGATCTAGGCAAATAATTAAATATCCTGCTCCTTCCACTAAAGAGAAAACACTAAGCTTCACAGAGAAGGCTCTGGGGCATCCCACCTGCAACCCACTCCTGACTCCGCCAATTAAATAGCGCATATCCTCAGAGATGTCACTGTCTCATATCTAGGTGCTTTCTCTGCAGAGGGCTTCGTGTGTCAAGCCCTTCGTGTGTTATAAATAATGCCTTTGTGATGATGTTTCCCTTTGGGCTTAGTCTCAGGTATCACACGCAGCCCGGCCTTTCCCAGTCCTTCACTAAAACTAGTTATACAGCCTCTTGAGTAGCAAAGTTCTCTTTCTCTCTGCCTTTCTCTCTAGTCTTTCCTTATGAACACCCACCCTCTGGTCTTTTATAGACAGCTGCAGCAGCAGCCAGCCAATCAGGTGGAGCTCTGGGTTAACTCCTTACATTCCTTTTCTCTGTCAGAACTGCACTTTAATATTACTCTGTCTTCAGAAATCTGTCACAACATCACTTCCAGAAGTGATATCATCACACCACCTGAGACACTGGAGATGTTCTGGTATTTGGAAAAAAATCTCTATGGTAGAAGCTATTTTACCATAGAATGTAGCCCAAATACCAGAGGGTCTGCCATGTTGTCGGTGACATTATGATGTCATTTCCAGAAGACCCAAGGCTCATTTTTCACCTGGTAAGACCCTCCCCCCCAGGTCAGGCAGTCCAAAGATGTGAATCCCCTGCCCCCAGAAGGGGTCTGGAAACCCTAGTTAGTTGTACTAGTAAGGAATTGCCTGTATAACACAACATTTAGTGGCAATTCACACATTGGTCTACAGGTAAGATTTGAAAAAAAGTATATGGTGGTTCTGGATTATATTTGGGCTTTGATGCTGAATGATTTCAAAGATCCCTCTTGATATGATAATTGCAGGCAGTTAATTCTCAGTCCTCTAAATTATCAAGGGTCACAAAGCTGGTTATAGCCTTTTTGTTTTAGTGCACGAAGCCTAAAAATTGGTACATTCCTTGTTCAGGAAAAAAAAAGCATTTCTAAACCTCATCTCATATTAAAATACAAAGATTGTGGGATCCGAGCTGAGAAGCAAACATACTCCTGAAGCAAATATTCTAGGGATCCTTTGGAGCCGTGGAATCCTAACCAATAAACGGCTGAGAGGTTGAACGTTGCGACAAGGAACCCTCCACCAATCAGAAAGCTCCGCTCGCCCATTGGTGGGCAACATTTCATCCCCTCTCCTGCCCACCTTCCCCTGCCCAACAGCAAGTTCCAGAAGCCCATCCTGGTTGGTGGAGCAGTGGCAACTTGGGGCTCGCTGCTCTGTAGCCCAAGAGAAGCTCCCTGCCTCCCCCACCCCAAAAGGTCACCCAGGACAGCGGAGCAGTGGTTCCTTGGTGTCCACTGCTCCACTGGTCAGGAGAAGCAGGCCAGCAGAGCAGCAGCACCTCAGCACCCACTGCTCCACAGGCTGGGGGAAGCCCTCCCGTGTTTCTCTCCACCTTGACAGGGTGCCCAGGCCAGCAGAGCATTGGGGCCTTGGGGCCCACTGCTCCGCAGGTCAGGAGAAGCCCTGTTGTCTTCCCCCCAGCTCAAACAGTGCAGCTAGGCTGGTGGAGTAGCAGTGTTTTGGCGTCTGCTGCTCCACAGGCCTAGGGAAGCCTTCCTGCCTCCCCGCACACCCAACAGTGTGCCCAGGTGAGCAAATCAGCAGAACCTTGGTGCCTGCTGCTCCACAGCCTCGTACAAACCCTCCCTGCTCCCTGCTCCCTGCTGCCTGCTGCCTGCTGCCTGCTGCCTGCTCCCTACTGCATGCTCCCTGCTCCCTGCTCTCTGCTGCCTGCTGCCTGCTGCCTGCTGCCTGCTCCCTGTTCCCTGCTGCCTGCTCCCTGCTCCCCCTCACCCCAACCCTCCCCATTCCACTCTGCTCCACCTCAAGCTGCATCTGTCCACCCTCCCTCATCCCCACACTTCACCTTTCTGCCCTCCCCCAATGCAGACCTTCCATCCTACCCCAACCCACACCTTTCCGACCTCTTCCACCCTAAGCCACAGATCCAGGACCAGGTAGGTGGCAAGTGTTGTGCCAGGAGCAGCGGGGGCACAACAGCCCCCGTGAAGCCCATTGCAGGGGGAAATGCTCCCATCCCACCCTTTGCAAGGGCCCATTGCATCTCCCCAACTATGGACTTTGCTAATAATAATAATAATAATAATAATAATAATAATAATAATAATAATAATAATAATAATAATAATAATAATAATAATAATAATAATAATAATAATAATAATAATAATAATAATGAAGAAGAAGAAGAAGAACAACAACAACAACAACAACAACAAGAACAACAACAACAACAACAAGAACAATAACAACAACAATAACAATAACAACAACTGGGTGCTGTGTGGTTTCCGGGCTGTATGGCCGTGTTCTAGCAGCATTCTCTCCCGACGTTTCGCCTGAAATCTGTGGCTGGCATCTTCAGAGGATCATGAGGATGCCAGAGGATGCCAGCCACAGATGCAGGCGAAATGTCAGGAGAGAATGCTGCTAGAACACGGCCATACAGCCCGGAAACCACACAGCACCCAAGTGATTCCGGCCGTGAAAGCCTTCGACAATACAATCCATCTTAATTTAATTCCACTCATCTAATTTAACGACGACGATGAAAACAGTTTGGATTTATACCTTGCTTTTCTCATCTGAAAGGAGACTCAAAGAGGCTTACAAACTCCTTTCCCTTTCTCTCCCCATGAGAATTATATTGTGAGGTAGGTGGAGCTGAGAGAGTTCTGAAGAACTGTGAATAGCTCAAGGTCACCCAGCAGGCTTCATATATAATAGCAGGGAAACAAACCCAGTTCAATAGATAAGATGTGGTTCAAGTGGAGGAGTGGGGAATCAAACCCAGTTCTTCAGATTAGAGTACACTGCTCTTAAACACTACACTACCAGCTAAGGCTTGCTTAGCTCCTGGAATGTAGGGCTCCTATGCTAGAGGGTTGAGGACATTTCAACAGTTATTGTACAGGTAATGACTGTGGATACTGCCAGTGGATAGAGTTGTCAGATTCCTCTGGCAAGCAATAGATGGTGGTGGTTGGGGGGGGGGGATTACCAATAGCAAACATACACTAGAAATGACATCATAACATCACTTCTGGTATTTAACCAAAAATCTATGGTATTAGCCATTATTACTGTACAGTTATTACTGTAGAGTTTCTGCCCAAGTACCAATGTGTCCAACTCATCACTGCCGATGTGATGACATCCCTTTCAGTTTGCATCAGCGGTGACGTGGACTTGCCACTGGCAATGGAGGCACGGCCCTCAGTTGACTCCTGGTAAGGCCCCTCACCGACCAAGTCAACGGCATCGAGAGAAAGGCCACAAAGTAGAGGATTCCCAATCTCAAGTGGAGTTTCGGAACTCTCCTGGTGGATCACCAGCTGCAGATGACAAATTTGAAGGGGATTTTTTTCTGGGGGGGGGGCTATTAAAACTGTAATTTGACCCTGGCATCATTAGCTCTATTAAAAACAAGAGATTCACAGCCATGACACAAATGACTTGAAGGCAGTGAAACTTGCTCTGGGGCTTATGGAGAGCCGCAATCTCAATTACCATCAATCCAAGGAGTCATGTTTACTTTCATCTCAGACTTGAGGCCTACGGGAGTCTCTGGCTCACTCATTCCTCTGGTGACGGCTGTTGTACGGTGGAATCCGCCTACCAACGACAAGCCCAGCAGGATGAAGGCCTGAAACATGAGGTCAGCAACACCTTAGGGAGCAATGCTCAGGCTGATGTCCCATCAAAGAATCACACATGGCTTCGGAGTAGAGCTGCCAACTCCAGGTTGAGTCTTTTTCAGAAATTTGTTTGTATCCCCTAGAGAAGGTGGTATTTGGAGAATGCAGAAGCATCAGCAAGCTCTAATGCCATAGAATTTATCCCCCTCTCTGTTGTCTGGAGATGTCCTTCTGGGATACTTCCAGACCCCACCTAAAGCTGGTAACTTTGCTCCAGAACCACAGAGAGAGTATCACAGATATAGGGTTTCGGAGTCCCCGGTTTCGGAGTCTCAGGTTTCAGAGTCCCCCTCTCATCTAGGGGACCCACTTTTGTTCTGTTTCCCCCTCCTTGGGAGGGTTTAATTGGGGATATTGCTGACGCCATTTTTACTTAATCTACCGCTGTGTTTTAAATTCTTAAATTTAAATTATTTTAATTTAATGGGGTTTTTGTCTGTATATATTGTATGTGGAACCTGTGTTGTGCACCGCCCAGAGCCCTCCGGGGGTTGGGCGGTATAAAAATCCCATAAATAAATAAAATAAATAAATAGAGGAGAATGGAGTAAGATGAGGAGAGAAGGCCTCAAAAGCATGGGTAGAATGATTCCATTTATGCTGGATGAAAGGTTTTGGAATAGAGTTGGTTCAGGGAAACTGCCTTTGGAGTGTTTTATGAAACACTTAAAATCTGGGAGCTATTAGCTCATTCTAAGTAGTGTTTTAAGGTGCCCATATGAAGAAGAAGAGTTTGCTTTTGTACCCCACATTTCTCTCCTGCAAGGAGAATCAAGGAGGCTCACAAACTCCTTTCCCTTCCTCTCCCCACAACAGCTACCGTGGGGGGCAGATGAGGCGGAGAGAGTTCTGAGAGGACTGGGACTGGCCCTAGCCCAGAAGGAAGGGAACAATTGGACTGGATGAGGACCCTTAAAGGCTCTAAGGGAAGAGCCAGGGGGTAGTGCTGGGGATGCTGCCCGGGTTAGGGGGATAGAATAAAAAGGATATGGACCTGGATGGCTGAGAGGAAAGCTCCCTTGTAGCTATGGCCTGACCGAGGACCTGTTAGCCTTGGAAAAGGGCCGCTGAAGCACACCTGCGACCAGAGGAAGGGCTCTTCAGACCCTGGGGAGGGGTATCCGGGTCGGTGCTGTAGCTCAACGGCTCAAACATTTTAACGCATTACTCGAGGAGAAGGCTTCAGGGAATCACATAAGCAGACAAAGGAAATGTAGAAAAAGAACCAAAGACAACAGGAAAGGGGGGGAAAGTTTCAGAATTTTATTGCCAGAAATGTAACACACCGAGAATACAGGACAGGATCCCACACACCAAAGAGAAAACAGGTTCGCCCCACCAGGTAAGCACGCCTCACTCAATGATCAGGATCTTCAAGGAGGTAAGGAAAAAAGCAGCAGTAGAGAAGATTCTGTTGCCCGATAAAGGAAGCGCAGAGTTTTAAGCACGCCTGCAAGGAGTCCAGGAAGTCAACCAGCAGGTTTTAAGAGTATGAGCTGATGCTCATAGTCTGGCTACCGGGCAGGCAGACAGCAAGCTGAATTTTTCTTCCAGGGTTCTTTAGCATAGCTTGCTGTGGTGGCAGCTCAGGATAACTTGGGGCTGCAGGGGCGCAACAAGAGGGGTACAGCGGGGGGGAGAGAATACACTTGCTGCAGGAAGAGGGGCAGCAACTTGGGCTAGCTCAAGGGCAGCAGGAGCACAGCTGGATGCCACCGGGTTTCATGCAGCAGCAGGGGGCGCAGCCACATTTGCTGCAGGGTTTCAAGGGGCAGCAGCAGGTGCCGGAGCCGCACTTGTCACAGCAGAGAGGCTTACAGCAGCAGGGGTTACAGCAGCACTTAGGACAGCAGGGTTTGGGACAGCAGGGTTTGGGGACAACAACAGGGGGAACAGCCGCACTTAGGACAGCAGGGTTTGGGACAACAACAGGGGGAGCAGCCGCACTTAGGACAGCAGGGTTTGGGACAGCAACAGGGGGAACAGCCGCACTTCTTGCAACAGCTCTGCTGAGAGCAGCAGGACTTCTGGTTACAGCAGCAGGGGTTACAGCCACACTTGCTGCAACAGCCGGACTTCTGGTTACAGCAGCAGGGGTTGCAGCCACACTTGCTGCAACAGCTGGACTTCTGGTTACAGCAGCAGGGGTTACAGCCGCACTTGCTGCAACAGCCGGACTTCTGGCCACAGCAGCAGGGATTACAACCACACTTCTTGCAACAGCAGGATTTCTGGCCACAGCAACAGGGGTTACATCCACACTTGCTGCAACAGCAGGATTTTTGGTTACAGCAGCAGGGGTTGCAGCCACACTTGCTGCAACAACCGGACTTCTGGTTACAGCAACAGGGGTTACAGCCGCACTTGCTGCAACAACCGGACTTCTGGTTACAGCAGCAGGGGCAGCAGCCACACTTGCTGCAACAGCCCTTCTTGAAACAGCAGGGAGCGCAGGACTTTGACTTGCACTGGCAGCAGCCACAACAAGAATTCTTGGACATTTTGATAGTGTTTATGTAAAGCTACAACAAAGAGAAAGCCCCTTTAGAAAACATGCACAGATTTCAACATTCATTCTCTGAGTTAACAGCTTCTATCTTTAGTTCAGCAGCAATGCAAAAAGACATTTTCAACATTTGTAATGAAGGCTCATTCCGCACATGCAGAATAATGCCCTTTCAAACTGCTTCCAGTGCTCTTTGAAGCTGTGCGGAACAGCAAAACCCACTTGCGAACAGTTGTGAAAGTGGTTTGAAAACGCATTATTTTGCGTGTGCGGAGGGGGCCGAAGATTCGGCAAATCTTTAGATGTTCAGAGACTCTCAAGAAAATGTTTCCAGAAGATAATTTCTAGCAGCAAAGTAACTCCAGTCCCATAGGGGGAACAGGAAACATTTACATTTAAGTATAGACTGCCGCCGTTCATTATAAAACAATTTAGAGGCAATCTTTTGGAACTCGTCTTGCAAGAAGTTCCAGAAAACTGCATTTTCAGTGTGTTTCCACTGGTTCCTTTTTTTCCTTGACGGTAAAGATAAATAGAATTCGGACTTACCTTCTTCAGAAGTGGGTTCCTGTAAGGGCTAGTGAAAGCCGGTTGAGTGAGTGAAGAACTGAGGGGGGTAGGATGCTTTTATATAGCTTCATGCACCCTTCCCCTAGGAAATGAGGCACAACCAAAGAACGGCAGCATTCTCATTGCTGACCTAGAAGCACATGGGCTGCACCAGCTCCCAATCCTGCGTGTTCTTCGAGGGTTTGTTCATATTTTCCATTGCATTTTCCCAGGGTGTGTAATTAGAGCCTTTTGCATCTCATAGGACAATAATTCTGACATCACACCACGGGGCACTCAAAAGGCTTGTTTTATGAATAATGATTTTGAGGGGACGGGCAGTGACCGCGTGGGAAGAACCAAGCAGCCGAAGGGCATCCCGACTCTTACTCAAAATCTCATGATTACTCCTTTGGCCATCCAAGTGTAATTCTTAAGTTTTGAAAGTCTTCTGCTTTGCATTACTAATTGCAATCAGCCACCACCGACATCCATTTGATATCAAGAAAGGAAAAGCTGGAATTGACCTACTTGGAATCTTCTTGACGTTGTCTCCCATCGCTGGGACGACTGCACATACTTCCGGGATGATGGGCAGCCCGTTCTTTGATGAACCTGCATGTCTGTTTAGATCAGCTGATGAGGTCCTGTTTCAATGTCTGATTGTTTTGTTTGGATGGTAAGTCAGTTGTTAGCAGAAGCAGGGCCATTTTGTCCCAACTCAGGAGAAGCTTGGAAGGCCATTTCCTTTCTCTCCTTTGCAAGAAGGAGAAGGAGAATGGCACCGAGGAGTCCACATTTTTTTACTCCCTTTATTTCCAGCCTCAGAACAGTTTCAGTGAATGCCCTTTAAAAATGATTCTTTAGGATGAAATATTTTCAAAACAAATAGCAGCCATCGATTCACCGGTGGCAGCCATTGCGGCAGAGGTGAGCAACCAGAGGCAAGGAAAAAGGGGACTTCCAGCTCAAAGGGCGCAATTGCAGGGAGCTGCAATGATTGGCCCAAGCTGAAAAAGGTGGGAGCAGCAGGGCACATAAAAGCACCACGCCCGGATCCTTGGCCTTCTTGGCTTGCCGGTAGGCTTAGCTGGTGCCCGCCACCCCAGCAGGCAGGGGTGGGGTGGGCCGGTAGGCTTAGCCGGTGCCTGCTACCCCAGCAGGAAGGGTGGAAGCCAAGGGGTCTCCACCCCAGTGGCTCCCGGCTTCCTGCGCAGTGCCCCAATGGAGATTGGGGACAGCATGATGTTGCGACCCATTTGTCTGCCCAGCTTCTTAAGTGTTTGATGCTTTTACCAGTTAATAAATTGGGCTGCGGCCCAATCCATTTCCAAACTCTGGTTTGTGTGTTATTTGCCAGGGAAGGGTCTACACCATCTGCACGCAACTTCACTTGCTCTGTGATCTCTTTAACAAATTTTCTGCCATCCTCAAACTTCCTCCTCAGTGCCACTTTGTTCAGTGCTTATATATGTATACATGTGTGTGTGTGTATATGTATGTATGTATACATGCATACGTACACACACATACATACACACATACACACATACACATACACACACATGCATACATACATGCATACATATACACACACTAGCAGGGTACTCGTGCTTCGCTACGCATTCTTCATCACAGGCTCTCTATGAATTTCGGGATGACATTCAGCATACTTCTTTGCAGCCTGTTTGTGAACTTTGGGGTGACATGCAGCATATTTCCTCTCAGCCTGTCTGTGGACTGATAGGTTGGTTTTCGCATATTTTGCAGCAGCTTCCTGTAGTTGTCTTTTTCTAATGCAATGTGTTATTGCTCTCATTCACCTGGTGGGCTCCAAAAGATGTCATTTGGAAGTAGCCGTTGTATTTTTGGACTGCAGAAAGTAAGTGTTCTGCCATTGGATGCTGATGAGTGAGAAGGCTGTGAAATGGTTCAGGGTAGGGTTGAAGGGCAGGGAGCTGGACTGTACCGCCACTGCAGCACATTCCTGGGGACTCATCCTGCCACTTCAGAGCATGATATCAAACACAGGGTGATCAGAGGCCGAGAGCAATAAACTTGTCTCCACAGTAATCAATCTGATGTCCATATACAACACCCGACAAATGTTTAGTAGTCTTCGATGGTTTTTGAGTTCTGTTGATGAGTCAGTCAGTGAGTGGAATTTCACGTTTATATATACAGAATACATAGATACATACACATACACACACATATACATATATACATACACATACACACATACGTATGTATGTATGTATGTGTGCATGTATATATGTATGTATGTATATACATATATATATACACACATGTATACACAAATTTATACATACATGTATACATATATACATGTATGTATGTATGTATGTATGTATGTATGTATGTATGTATGTATGTATGTATGCATGGATGGATGGATGGATGGATGGATGGATGGATGGATGGATGGATGGATGGATGGATGGATGGATGGATGGATGGATGGATGGATATGTATATATGTACAGTGGAACCTCGGTTTTAGTTGGTAATCTGTTCAGTTTCGGCGAAAACCGAAACCAATGAAAACCGAGGTACCATGTACCTCGTGCCACGTCCACATGGGTCACCCTTTATTGACGCAGAATTGACGGACAAAAGCCAATGAAAACTGAGGCGATCGCCGACAACCGAGTCAATTTTTCCGCACAACAAACCGACAAAAACTGAAACCTATGAAAACTGACGGCAACGGTAACCTAGGTTTCACTGTATATGCATATATGTATATGTATGTATATATGTATTAGATGTATTAGATGGGGTTTTTGAAAATTTGCTTATTCACAGTAACTGACAGAGATCTAGTTTGCCTGCTGTAGCAGAATGATGACATCACAGTTGGCAGATCGTCAAAATGGCAAAACTTCCAGAGTTTATGAGAACATTTTATGGATGATTTTAATTAAATAAGAAACAGGAGTGGTTTCAGAAATCTGGTAGTTTTGTTTCAGATTGTTGTTCAGTGGCTTTTGGCAGTCCATACTCTTTTGCATTTGTCTAGCTGACTTGAGTCCCCTCTTTGGAGGGACAGGCGGAATAGAGTTCTTTTTAATAAATAAATGGCTCCATTCCACTGTGCGGAAGAGAACATTTTTCCCACTCCACTAGACGATTCCTCTGTTAGTAGAAAGAAGGCACTGTATCTAGTGGTGGGATTCAGCAGGTTCGCACCACTTCGGCAGAACCGGTCGTTAAAATGGTGCTTGTAAACAACCAGTTTTTAAATTATTTGAATCCCACCACTGGAACCGGTTGTTAAATTATTTGAATCTGTATATGGACCAGAGTACTGACCCATAAAAGAAGCTGCTTTCTTTGACATCAGGCCATTTGTGTATCATGGTCAGTATTATTTACTCGACTCAGGCCCCTTCCGCATGCAACCTACTTATCCTTGGTCACATCAATCTCCATTGGAGACTTAGGAAATAATATATGACAGCCCCCTGTGGGCTTAACAAACCAATATGAAATTGCTTGAACAAATTAACAAACTTTTAATCTTAACACAACTTTCTATCATTTAAGAATAAATAATAGTGAATATATAGTGAGTATGTATATACAGCTCAACTCAATTGTACAAAATCTTCAGTGCTGTTTTAAGGAAAAGCACTCAGAACAGTTACCACCACTAACAGTGTCCAGTAATGAAAGAATAGCAATGAAGTCCAAACTATGAATCAAGCAGGGCTTCTTTCTCCCATCTGGCCTTCTGCGTCTGATGTAGCTGCTGCAGGTCTTCCCTCAATTTGGACCTGTAAAAAAATAAGTCATTCCCTCAATTAAGCTGTAGGCCTTCCTTCTCCTGCTGCAGGCCAGATCAATTCAGGAGGGTTACATGGTTATCAACCTAATATTTCCATGACATTGGGGAAATTCTAATATATTTTCCTTTCCTATTGGGCCCAACACATACCTGTAAAAAAATAAGTCATTCCCTCAATTAAGCTGTAGGCCTTCCTTCTCCTACTGCAGGCCAGCTCAATTGAGGAGGGTGGGGCTCTTGCAGTTGGTAATAAGGAAGCAAGCTTACCAACTGCACATGCTCAGTGAGCTTTTATCCCCTGGGCCCTAAGATCCAACAAAACCAAAAAATACTAAAATGGCATGGGTTACACGCACATGCAGAACAATGCACTTTCAACCCACTTTCACAATTGTTTAAAAGTGAATTTTGCTATTCTACACAGTAAAATCCAGCTGCAAAGTGCTTATGCTGAAGGGGTGTCAGGGTGGCTATCTGTTAAAGATCTTTCTCAGTCTTGTTGTTGTTATTTCGGCATAAAAGGCATGTGTGATGTGATTCCGGTGCTAACAAACAGTCACATCACAAAAGAATGCCCTCATTTTCAATTATTCAATGTACCCACAAAACTGATTGAGTGGATAATTAATTTAGAAGGTAGACTGTAAAACTATTTTTTCCCTTTGTCTTATTTTACAGAACATGGTCTGGAAATGTTGTCACTGCAAAGGTTTTAGTTGTTGTATTGTATTTTATTGAATCTAATATGATAAATAGGCCCTTTCCGAACAAACTTTTTAGAACATTTTGAAATAGGAAATAAAACATATCCTCCGTAGAGTTCTGCATTGTTTTTACTCCAAAACATTTTATTTCCAGTCTCAAAATATTTTAAATGAATCCCCTTTTAAATCAATCCTCTGGATGAAATAGTTTGAAAACATCTTCAGCTATGGTGCGATCTACTGACTACATTTCCCACACTTCTCTACTTCCCTGAACAACCTCCTCGGTGCCATTTTCTGAGCTCACCTAGTTCACCCTCTTCTGGTTATTTGCAGTATTTCTCTTGTTGTTCTTTTATTTGAGGAGGCAATCTTTGAAACATTGAGCATACAAGGAATATAGGATGCAGCACAAGACTGTGAAATATTGAAGCATCGAATCAACACAGAACTAAAAAAAGGAAAAATCACATAATGGCAGCCAAAAATAATATCAAGGGGCGAGTGCAGACGTATGTCATTGAAAGCATTTTGGAAACATTTTAGTGCAAAAAGTGCAAAAATAAATAACCCAAAAAAAGAATAAATGTAATATGGTTTGCTATCTCAGCTTCCAGTTCTTTAGCCAGTTGTTAGTTTTTCAGTACAATTCAAACCTCACCCAGATTATTATTATTATTATTATTATTATTATTATTATTATTATTATTATTATTATTATTATTATTATTATTATTATTATTATTATTATTATTATTATTATTATTATTATTATTATTATTATTATTCATCTTCATCATCATCATCATCATCATCATCATCATCATCATCATCATCATCATCATCATCATCATCATCATCATTGTAGATTTCACAGCTGCCAGATCTTTAGCTGGTTGTTGGCCTTCATTACAATTCGAGCCTCACCCAGAAGCCTAGGAAGTTGTAATGTATCGGTGTAGTATTTGTGCGGATCCCAGCAGGGCTGCCTTCTGAATTTGACCAATGTTAATTTTTTCAATTCGAAGGTGTTTCAAGTGCTGCCCTAGTGTTTTCGGGATGGCACCCAGCGTGCCGATTACCACTGGGACTACCTCAGCTGGTTTGTGCCATAGATGCTGAAGCTCGATTTTCAAATTGCGGTATCTAGTGACCTTCTCCTGTTCTTTTTCAATGACCCTGCTGTCACCGGGGACTGCTATGTCGATGATGTTCATTTTCTTGTCCTCGATCACGGTGATGTCTGGTGTATTGTGTCTCAACACTTTGTCCGTTTGGATTCAAAAGTCCCACAGGATCTTGACCTTCTCATTTTCCATTACTTTCTCCTGACAATGTTCCCACCAGTTCTTAGCTGCTGCTGCTGCTGCTGCTGTTGTTGTTATTAAATTTTCTTTAATATCACAACTGCCAGCTCTTTAGCTGGTTGTTGGCCTTTCATTACAATCTGAACCCTACCCAGAGGCCTAAGATGTTGTAATGTATCAGCGTAGTATTCATGCGGATCCCACCAGGGCTGTCTTCTAAATCTGACAGATGTTGATTTTGTCAATTTGAAAATGTTTCAAGTGCTGCCCTAGTGTTTTCGGAATGACACTCGGGGTGCCAATTACCAGAGTGTGCCGATGATGATGGTGGTGATGATAATGATGATTTTAATTTCCTGGGATTGAACCTGCAACCTTCTGCATGTTCCTCTAGATGTGATTGCCTGATGCTCTCTTATCTGCTCAGCTCAATGATGTGCAGCAGGATTATCTGGTCACCATTTTGGGGTGTGGAAAAATGGCTCCCCCTCCCTTTCCTTTTTCTTTCCTCCCCCCATCAGTTATCATAGATTTTGAGGACTTAGAAATTCTAGAGAAACATCAGGAAGTGCTACCTGACCTAGGGGGAAAAGATATCTTGACCCTGCCTGACCAGGACAAAGGAGGGTGGGGTTTGGGATCTGAGAAATTGCTGGGAGTGGAGTGTGAGGTATCTTCTCTCTTTTCTTCTGCTGGGGAGCAGACTTCTTGCCTAGGTTGTGAAGGCAGCAGCCTCCCCACATAAGCCACAGCAAAGCGTGGCCGGGTTAATTAATAAACCTATCTATCTTTTTGTCTGTCTATCTATTTTTCTTGTGTTTTAATGTGAACTTTTCTTTAAAAATGTTTTCAACAGGGAAGGAAGGAAGTTGAAAGAAAGAAAGAAAGAAAGAAAGAAAGAAAGAAAGAAAGAAAGAAAGAAAGAAAGAAAGAAAGAAGGAAAGAAAGAAAGAAAGAAAGAAAGAAGGAAGGAAGGAAGGAAGGAAGGAAGGAAGGAAGGAAGGAAGGAAGGAAGGAAGGAAGGAAGGAAGGAAGGAAGGAAGGAAGGAAGGAAGGAAGGAAGGAAGGAAGGAAAGTAAGTGTCCGGGGGTCGCCGCATCAGCTCACCCCGGACTGGGACAGCCGGGAGGAGGGGCCGGCAGTGGGCCGGCAGCGGGACCCAGCAGCAACCGGCCCGATGGAGGAAACACCTACGGGGTTTCGGGCCGGCCGGGAGACAGCCGCGGAGCGGCGCAGCTGCGGCTTGTCAAGCCGGCGGCTGGACGCGGCCGGCTCGAGAGCAAGGACAGGAACGCCCCCGTCATCCCGGCGAGGCTTGATAAGGGGCTCAGAGATGGGAGGGCGAGGCTGGCCGCAACTGGTCGTGGGAGGGTTTTGCGGGAGCCGAGGGAAGGAGAGCGAAGGAGCATGGGGAGAGGAGAGAGAGAGAGCAGAGAAGCGTGGGAGAGGGGAGCGAGAGAGAACGGACGAGCAGGAGAAGGAGGAAAGAGGGAGAGCAGAGACGCAAGTGAGAGAGGAGGGAGAGAGAGCGGCGGAGCAGGGGAGGAGGAGCAGGGGAGTGAAGGGAGGCAAGGGGGGAAAGGGAGGCTGGACGGGGTGACCGGCGTGCCTCCATAGGAGGGGCTGAGAACCCCAACCGCGAATAAAGCGAGCCTCTGGCAGGAGGGGAGAGGCTTCTTCCCCTCCTCCCTCCGCAGGCACCCTGTGGTTCAGGCAGCTGACTACTTTACAAGCCCCAAAGACCGGGGCTACAGATGAGGAGACTAACACCTCGGAGAGGGCGGTGGGATGGCTTGTCAGCCCGGACTGCAGGGGGGAGAGGGAGAACGCCAAAGAAAGAAAGAAAAAAAGAAAGAAAGAAAGAAAGAAAGAAAGAAAGAAAGAAAGAAAGAAAGAAAGAAAGAAAGAAAGAAAGAAAGAAAGAAAGAAAGAAAGAAAGAAAGAAAGAAAGAAGGAAAGAAAGAAGGAAAGAAGGAAAGAAGGAAAGAAAGAGAAACTGGGCTACTGATAAAAAGTCACCACGATAAGAATCACCACTGATAGTTTCACATGATAGAACTTTCTCCACTCATGAGAAGAAATGAGTAAGACAGGACATTCTTCGGCCATCCAAAGTATAGTTCTGGATGCTTTCCAGCTTGATGTACATGTCATGAGAGTTAGAACTAATTATACCGATGAATAGGAAAGCTATAGCTGCTGGCAATGGTGACCAATTTGGGTGTCCCTTGATCACCTTCTGGTGGACCTCAGCAACCCAATGCAACGAACTAGATCATACAACAAGGTTGCCTCTCAAGGGAAATACAAACCTCTGGGAACCTTATGATGAGGACTCAGAACTCGCCAGGTGGTATTTAGATAATTATATTTTTCATGGGGCGCAGTGATGTCGAAAGAAGCCTGAAGTCTGTTATTAGGAGAAGGCAGATTTACTTGTCAAATTTATGAAGCCACTTTATTAATGAGGAGTTTCACAAGGGAGAAGCAAAGATCAAAATGGGGGGTTGGAAGTCAACACAGTGGAAATATTCTGAATGGGTTTTTCTTGCTCCAATATGCAAAAGGTGGGGTCTTAAAGGACATTGAAATAGAGGTAGGGTGAGGCAGAACTTGACCAACGTGGCCTACCCCAACCCTCTACAAATTTAACTCTTGTTTTTGAATGTAATAAGTTCAGCTCCCACGAGGGAAAAAGAGAACAATAGCTTCTATTTACTTCTATAATACTTCTATTTACTATTCTTAATACTTCTATTTACTATTCAGATAGCTGAATAAGGTGGACTCATATACCTTTATAAGGTTTCAGTCGGCAATTTAAAAGTGTAGAGAGCAGTTGGGAGTCAAGTTTGTAACCCTGAGGTGTACATTGGCCTCTCCTTCCTTGTTTTCTTTGGCTAAGTAATGGGAGGATCAACGTGTACTTGGTGCTACACTTATTATTTTCTTGAGGAGTCAAATTTTTGGTTCTGATCCCATCATTCAACAACTTGATACTGTCATCCTGTACTTGTGCTGATGGAAATCCTGAAATCACTGCAACCATGAGGCAAATTGTCATTCTTTCAAGCCTGCCTTATACGAGATCAGAATGCTGAAAAATCCAGCTGTGATTTTGGCAAGGAAAGGTCTTTTTTAAAACAGTTGCTATTTTTCCACAGAAATTGCTTTATTACTGAAAACTAGTAGGATTTTAAAAAATGTAAAGCACTCATTAATTTATATTCACACTCCAAAATGTCACACTTCTCGGCTTACAAAGCAGAGCCCAAACTCTCTCTGTGTACCTCCAAACCAGATACAATAAAAGCCCTTCTTAATTTAAGATTTATTTATTTGCTATCAGGCTTTTAAAGGAGTGTGCATTTTAACACCTTGGGCCTCAGCATATCGGCATTTCTTTCCCATTTAACCTTTAAATTACAAATATTCGGCACATCAGAGATTATTTAAAACTGATCCCGTAATAACAAGAAACAAGTGAAAACTTACAACATTTAAGAACTTCATTTATTTATCAGTTTCCTGATTTTTTATAAAAAAAACCAAGTAGTGTTAAATAAGGGTAGAAAATTTAATTTTCGAGACATGCTGGGAAGAAGAAGAAGAAGAAGAAGAAGAAGAAGAAGAAGAAGAAGAAGAAGAAGAAGAAGAAGAAGAAGAAGAAGAAGAAGAATTTGGATTTATATCTCCCCTTTCTCTCCTTTAAGGAGCTTACAATCTCCTTTCCCTCTCCCCCTCACAACAAACACCCTGTAAGGTGGGTGGGGCTAAGAGAGCTCCAAAGAAATGTGACTAGTTCAAGATCACCCAGCTGGCATGTGTTGGAGTGTACAATGCAATCTCGTTCACCAGATAAGCCTCCAAAGCTCAAGTGGCAGAGCAGGAAATCAAACCCAGTGCACCTGATCTTAACCACTACTCCACGCTGGCTCAATAATGTTTACCAAGATTCTGGAGAGAGTGACAATTGCTATTTCATGGGTCTTTCAACTGGAGCCTGAGCCTGGCATATTTCTGTATGCAAAGCACATCCTCTACCACTAGATTATGGACCATTCCAGTCATTTCTCTTTATCTAGATCAGGGATTGCAGGGAACCTGGGAAGGCTCTCCATCACTATGTTCAGCATGGCCACTGGCCGCTGGTAGGGCTGATGGGAATTGTAGTTCCTGAACATCTGGAGAGCCGCAGGTTCCTACAATTCCCTGATCTAGCCTATGTCAGCATGGCCAATTGGCCGTGCTGGTGAGAAACTGATAGAATGTAGTCCCTGTTAACCTGAGTCCTTCTTCTGAGCTTGTGAGCACATTTGAGATTATGACAAAGAATGGGGATGATAAGAACATAAGAACAAGCCAGCTGGATCAGACCAGAGTCCATCTAGTCCAGTTCTCTGCTACTTGCAGTGGCCCACCAGGTGCCTTTGGGATCTCACATGCAGGATGTGAAAGCAATGGCCTTCTGCGGCTGTTGCTCTTGAGCACCTGGACTGTTAAGGCATTTGCAATCTCAGATCAAGGAGAATCAAGATTGGTAGCCATAGATCGACTTCTCCTCCATAAATCTGTCCAAGTCCCTTTTAAAGCTATCCAGGTTAATGGCCATCACCACCTCCTGTGGCAGCATATTCCAAACACCAATCACACGTTGCGTGAAGAAATGTTTCCTTTTATGATGGCACAGCACGACCACAAAATGGCCACCACAGAAAGCAGAACCACACAAACAGTAAAAGCCCAGACACAGTAGAAAGAAGGAATAATTCAAAAATACACTGGGAAAGAGAGGTGAGACAGCAATTCAGACTCTGGTTAGAATGGGTGGGGGAATCAGAACACCCCCCCCCCCCCAAAAAAGGTATCTCAGAAATATCATTCCAGAGGAACAAACAAACATTTGGAGCAAGTGGAGCAATTTACAGTGTTGGAAAGTGCCATGATGTTGCAGTCAACTTATGGAGTACCTCATCAGATTTTGAAGGCAAGAGATGCTCAGAGAAGGTTTGTCATTGCCTGATTCTGCATAGTGACCCTGGACTTTCTTGGTGTTCTTCCATCCAAGTACTAACCAGAAACAACCCTAGTTAACTTCCCAGATCTGATAAGATGAGACTAGCCTGGAGGCCATCCAGGTCGGGACAGATCAATTTATGTACCATCTAAAGAGGTTTACCTTCAGAAGAAGACAACTGGGATCAACTGGCACTTTTTTGATTTATATCTCAGGCTGTTGGTCTCTTTGCTGCAAAGACATTCAGAGGCATTAAATGTGTTGGGGCAGACATCTTGAGGCAGAGAACCTGAGGAGCCAGGCCAAAGTTCTAAGTTGAGCATCACACATGTCATGACTATGTAACCTCACCTTGTGGGTTCTGTGGGGCAGAACTTGGAATGAGTTTGAAACAACAAATTTTAAAAAACAAAATGGTTTACTTTCTTAACCTATAACATCAGCATTTAACATCACACTTCAAGGTCCTGTTCAGGTTTGCATTTTCAAGTCCTTATATTTACAGTCTACTGATACTGCCAAGTCCAATTCTTCTTTGCAAGTGGGTTGGCTGCTGAAGACTCCAAGGGCTTGATGAACAGGATTCAACATGATGAAGGTTTCAGGAGAACTTTCACCCATTACAAACATAAAAAACCCCTGAAACAATAAACTCCAACATTTACAACATAGCAAAAATAAACAACTACCTTCCCACTAGTTCCCAACTACATTGCAGTTACCTTAACAAGGTGTTAAGGGCTTATACCAATCAAGGTCCAAGTCTGGTAGCCTTGTCTCCTCCAAACTACATGAGCTCTGCAGCCTTTTGCTGCTTTGAGTCTCCACCCCTTTCTGGGTCAACCCATTCTGAGCAAGGGGGTTACAACTACATGGTGCCATTATGGCAAAATAGACTAAAAATCTCATCTAAAGGGAGGGCTGAATCCACTAGTGGGAGCTATGCACTGCCATGCTGGCAGATTCTCCCTCCCCGGTGCACTTACCCTGGCAGGGGGCAATTTTAGTGGTGTGCAGTTGTCATTTCATCCCCAGCACTGGATGGCATGCCAGTGTCCCAGGACCCCTGCTGCTGCCACAGGTGTGGCAGCAGGTGCAAGCCAGGGGCATGGCCAAGGGGAGGAGCCAGCTTTGGTTAGTTCCCTCCTGGCCTTTTCTAGCCTGTATTTCAGATTTAAGCTACACTTTTGTGCAGCATAGGACCATTTTGGCCCATAGAGGTTTCTTCATAGCAGGGAGTCTTTTTGATTTTTTGAGTTTCTTAGGGGGTATTGGCCAGGCATGGATGTGGAGCCGCAGTCAGGCTCCCAGCTCTTGGATGGAGTTGCCTGAGTCCAATCCAGAGGAGGGCGGAAGAAGAGCTTGGATTGATACCCCTCTTTCTCTCCTGTAAGGAGACCCAAGGCTGATTACAAACTCCTTCCCCCTTCCTTTCCCCACAACAGAATCTTGCGAGATAAGTGGGGTTGAGAGAGTTCCAAAGAACTGTGACTAGCCCAGCTGAAATGTAGGAGTGCAGAAGCAAATCTGGTTCAACAGATTAGACTCCGCCACATATGTGGAGAAGTGGGGGTATCCAGCCCAGTTCTCCAGATTAGAGTCCATATGCTCTTAACCATTATACCATGGACTGACCTCTGGAGCTGGAGTTCAGGTGCCCATGTAACCCCTATGTTCAGAATGGGATGACCCAGAATGGGGTGGAAACTGAAAGCTTATGAAGTTGGAAGAAGCAAGGCTACCAGGCTGGGACCTTGATTGATTATAAGCCCTTAACACAGGACCTTGGAGTGTTAAGTTAAATGTTAATGTTTGAAAATTGTCACATGTTGAAGAAAGGAAACCATTTTGTTTAAAATTTAGTTGTTGTAAACTCCTTCCAAGTTCTGCCCCACAGAACCCACCAGCTGAGGTTACACCCACACCACCAGCTCAAGAGGCAAATTTGCTGGTGGGGTGGCCAGATACATGGGCACCTGGGAGCCATGCAGTGTCTGACCCTGGAAGCAGCTGCCATGTTGCAGCCCCATCAGTACAAGACGCTGTGCAGGCATAGCTGGAGACATGGTTGGGATGGAGCTAATTTGGGTTGGGGCTGGGGCCGGGGCCAGGGCCGGGGCTTCGTGCCACTGGGGGGGAGCGAACAGCTCCCTAGGGACAGCATTTTTGCCGTCCCTAGGATGCTGTTTATGGCCCGTGCAGAAAAGGCCCTGGAGAACCAGGTTTGATTCCCCACTCCTCCACCCAAGTGGCAGAGGTTTATCTGGTGAACCAGATGTGTTTCCGCATTCCTACATTCCTGCTGGGTGACCTTGGGCTAGTCACAGTTCTTCAGAACTCTGTAAACTCCACCTGCCTCACAAGGTATCTATTGTGGGGAGAGGAAAGGGAAACGGGCTTGCGAGTCACCTTGAGTCTCCTTACAGGAGAGAAAGGTGGGGTATAAATCCAAACTCTTCTTCTCTTTCCCTCACCTCCCTCCCGACCTATCAAACACACCAAGGTGGTCCACTTGTGTGAGGTGGGTGGGAGGTCAGTAAAAATGTAAATAAAAGAAGCAAAATAAAAGAAGGATTTGGGAAGATAGTATGCATTCAGTTTTTGATCCACCACACACATAATTCTGAGCAGAACTGTGCCTTCTTTGGAGAATTCCCATGGGGGGTGTTTGGAAGCAATCACAAGCATTTGTAGGAAACCCAAAATTCCTTTACGGCCCTGGCCCCTGCCTGGTGGAATGCTCTCCCACCAGCTGTCCGGGCCCTGCGGGACCTTAGTGAGTTCTGCAGGGCCTGTAAGACTGAGCTATTCCGCCGGGCATTTGGGGAGGCCAGCCACTGATACCCCTCCCCTCCCTTTCCTTCCCCCCTCCCTTCCCCCCTTCTTTCAACAGCTGGGACCCTGCTGTCCCCCTCTTAGAGGAGTTTTAGCCAATAGGCGCCATCTGTTTGCTATTTTGAAATTTTATATTATGATCTAAATGCTGTGTTTTAATTTGTACCGGTACTTATTGTGCCGCTGTATTAATTGTTATTAGCTGTTGTTGATGTAAACTGCCCTGAGCCCTTTGGGGGAGGGCGGTCTATAAGTTCAATCATAAATAAATAAAATAAAATAAAACAAGTCATGTTAGGAAGACAAGAGGAAGCTGGTTAATTTCCAGGCTTTATTTTGCATTTAGAGAAGATGAAAGCAAGAATGAGCATTATTTTGAAGACGGCATGCCAGTACACCCAACAACACAACCGCCAGGAAGACAGTGGAAGACACCAGCTGATATATTTGTTTCTCACATTTGTTTATAGAAGGATTTTAGTGTTTTAGGAAGAAGACAAGAGCCAATAGTTAGAGAAGGATAGAGGAAGGATGTTCAGGCAATCTACCCGTTGAGATTCAGGGAAGGAATGGCCTTGCAGGCCATTGATGCTACCCGAGAAGGTGGTGGACCAGTTGGCAGACTTTGTTGAACACCTGGAGATCTTCCGTTCTCAGCATTTCTTCATTTGCATGGGTGGGCAACAGGATTGTGTAGGCCCACAACACGGATAGCAGCATGATGGCATGGGATTGCAGCACGGCATCATGCAATAAATGACTTTGCATCTCTCTTCGCCGCCACAGCATGAATTACAGCAGCCACAGCAGCCCATTTTCCACGGACAAAGCTGGAAGAGAAACAAGGAGACAAATGAACCTCTCCTATCATAGGCTCGTTCCGCACATGCAGAATAATGCACTTTCAAACTGCTTTCAGTGCTCTTTGAAGCTGCGCGGAATGGCAACATCCACTTGCAAACAGTTGTGAAAGTGGTTTGAAAACGCATTCTTTTGCGTGTGCGGAAGGGGCCAAAGTCCTTTCTGTATTAAAAGAGGAGGAGGAGGAGGAAAACAGTGGCCCTTTCCGCACATACCTTTTAAAACATTTTGAGGCAGGGAAAATGCTTCCTCCACAGAGTTTCACTTTTTTTAAAAAAACCCAAATGCTTGATTTGCAGCCTCAAAATCTTTTAAATGAATCCACTTTGAAAACGATTCTCTGACTGAAACATTTTGGAAACATTTTCAGTTGCTTGTGCTATCTATTGACTCTGCTTCCCTGAACTTTCTCATCGCCCCATTTTCTGAGCCCTCTCCATTCAATCATTTTTTGCAAGGAGGGGCGAATTTTTCTAATTTTTGAGTGTATGAGGAATTGAGAATCGTGACAAGAAGCTTTGAGGCATTGAAGCATCAACACAGAAAACTGGGTAGAAAGTAGGCTTGGTAAATACCCTAAAATTTGGTAAAATTAAGATTTATTCAGGCATAAAATTATCTGTATGCCTAAATAAGACAAATTACATATTTGGATATGTCCGAATATTCGGATATATCAAAAACAATTCGGGTTCATTTGATTTCTTTTGTATTTTGGGGTGGTTTTTTTGTGTTTCTGCCTTCAGAGGACGCATTTGTAAAGTTATTGAGACCAACAATTCAGAGGATCATCCAGAACCTGTCCTGATGATGCCACACAAATTTGGTGAAGTTTTGTTCAGGGGGCCCAACGTTATGGACCACCAAAAGGGGTGCTTCCATCCCCTATTGTTTCCAATGGGAGCTAACCGGAAATGGGGCTACCCTTTTGAGACTCCATAACTTTGGCCTCCCTGAACCTAACTTCACCAAACTGATGATGGTATCATCAGAACTATCTTTGGGTGATACCCTGAAATTTAGGTGCCTCTAGCTTTAAAACACCAAAAAATACCCCCCAGCACCCAACACCAAAAAATACCCCCCAAAGCCCAAATGCCTTGCATTCAGATTCATATTCAGGCAGGACATATACCCCCCAAAGCCCAAATGCCTTGCATTCAGATTCATATTCAGGCAGGACATATTTGGCCAATTTTTACCTGTATATGCCCAAATTTGCCCAGATTCAGGCCAAATAAGGTATTTGTTTCATCCAAATCCCCCAGCCTACTTAATGGCTGCCAGGAATAGTTTTCAGGGGATGAATTGGGAAATACATTGTGGTAAAGAACGGGATTGAATACATTTTCCAAACGTTTTTGGTGATTTTTGAGGAAGGAACCACAGTGTGGTATAATGATTGGAGCTTCACTCTGGGGAGCTCCCTGTTCAGATTCCTACTCTTGAAGTGGACCAGATAACTTTAAACCAGTCATTGTGTCTCCATCCAAACTAACTTACTGGGTTATTCAATACAAAATGCAGGTAGGACTATGTAGTTCTTTGGAGAAAAACAAAGGATTAAAAAAACCCTTTATTTGCTTCATTTATAACCCACCTCCTTTCTCCTTAACAAGCACCCAAAATGGCTTACATTTTTCTCTTCTTCTCCATTTTATTCTCCTAACAACCCAATGAGATAGCTTTGTATTTGAGTGTGTGATTGGCTCAAGGTCACCCAACAAGCTTCCATGGAATTTGAACCATGATCCAACACTCTTAATTACAACACCGCCACCACCAACGCCACCACCACCACCACCACCACCACATTGGCAATAAAACAAATTTTTGGGGAAAGGACTGCTGATACAAGAAAGTGGATGGCATTCCAGATGTGCACTGCATTGGACTAATGGGTACAGTTCTGAGCACCTGGACCAGCGATTGCCAACCAGGGTTCCGTGGTACCCTGGAGTGCCGTGATCATGTTCCAGGGGTACCGCGGCAACATTACCCCCCTCACTTTTGTGGTGTCTCCCACCAGCAAGGAAATGGAGTTGGCCCAGGAGGCAGTGCCTGCCGCAAGGTCAGCAGCCAATTCCCCCCCCCCCAGTGCTTCCCTTCACCCTGGCAGGGGAAGGTGGGGGTGGTGGCAGGCAGGGACACTGGGAGGGGAAGGTGGGGGGATGGCAGGGGTACCGTGAGATATGAAGAGTGAGGTCAAGGGTACTGTGATGTCGAAAAAGTTGGGAAACGCTGACCTGGACTAACTTCATCAGGACAGGTTCTGGATGATCCTCTGAAATTTTGGTCTCAATAACTTTACAAATGTGTCCCCTGAAGGCAGAAACACTATTCCTGGCAGCTGACCTGGACTAATGGGTACAGTTCTGAGCACCTCACTTCAAAAAGGATGTGGACAGAACAGAGCAGGTGCAGAGGAGAGCTACAAGAATGACCTGGGGACCAAGCCCTACAAAGAAAGGCTGAGGGACCTGGGAACGTTCAGACTGGAGAAGAGAAGGTTGAAGGGAAACATGATTTCTCTCTTGAAGTATTCAAAGGGCTGTCACTTAGAGGAGGGCAGGGAGCTGTTCTGGTTGGAAGCAGAGAATAAGACTTACAATAATGGGTAGAAATTAGGGGTAGAAAGGTACTGGCTAGACGTTAGGAAAAAAATTACAGTAAGAGTAATTCAGCAGTGGAATCAGTTGCCTAGGAATATGGTGAACTTCCCCTCTCTGGCAGTGGCTGGACAAAAACTTGTCCATGCTTCAGACTAACTCTTTCTTAGGCTAATTCTACATTGAGGATGGGGTTGAACTAAGAACATAAGAACATAAGAACAAGCCAGCTGGATCAGACCAGAGTCCGTCTAGTCCAGCTCTCTGCTACTCGCAGTGGCCCACCAGGTGCCTTTGGGAGCTCACATGCAGGATGTGAAAGCAATGGCCTTCTGCGGCTGTTGCTCCCGATCACCTGGTCTGTTGAGGCATTTGCAATCTCAGATCAAAGAGGATCAAGATTGGTAGCCATAAATCGACTTCTCCTTCATAAATCTGTCCAAGCCCCTTTTAAAGCTATCCAGGTTAGTGGCCATCACCACCTCCTGTGGCAGCATATTCCAAACACCAATCACACGTTGCGTGAAGAAGTGTTTCCTTTTATTAGTCCTAATTCTTCCCCCCAGCATTTTCAATGAATGCCCCCTGGTTCTAGTATTGTGAGAAAGAGAGAAAAAATTTCTCTCTGTCAACATTTTCTACCCCATGCATAATTTTATAGACTTCAATCATATCCCCCTCAGCCGTCTCCTCTCCAAACTAAAGAGTCCCAAACGCTGCAGCCTCTCCTCATAGGGAAGGTGCTCCAGTCCCTCAATCATCCTCGTTGCCCTTCTCTGCACTTTTTCTATCTCCTCAATATCCTTTTTGAGATGCGGCGACCAGAACTGGACACAGTACTCCAATTGTGGTCGCACCACTGCTTTATATAAGGGCATGACAATCTTTGCAGTTTTATTCTCAATTCCTTTTCTAATGATCCCCAGCATAGAGTTTGTCTTTTTCACAGCTGCCATGCACTGAGTTGACATTCCCTGTATGATGGCCTGTATGGCCCATTCCAGCACCATGATTCTGTGTAGCCCCCAGGATTCTAAGAAAGCCTACCCCATTCTACTCTTACCCTTATGTACCCATCTGCTATACATGGACATTTTTTTAAAAAAATATTATTACTGAAATAACATCAACAATATGCAAATAGTAAAAATGATGAACCTATCAATCAGTTACTACTTACTTTGCTTAGCACTGGGAACCGGCAAGGACGATGAATCCAGATGGTTGAATGGGGAGGTCTGGAAACGGCGGTGCCTTATATGCAGGTCCACGCACCATGTCCGGAGGATGTGAGGCACCATCCAAGAATGGCCTCTATTTGGTTAACCACCAAGCTACGTAACTTGTGCCACACTGCCTTCTGGTTCACATGTCTGGGCTCCATTTGCAGCCATAAAAAAATTATTTTCCCAATATAGTTATCTTCCATATAATGACCCCATAATTTGCAGATCAGCCTAAACGACCTTGTAAAGCATCTTTTGAAACCAAGTGTGTTGGAGTGCAAGAGCCATAAATGGCTTGTCCAGAGTGAGGGATCATGGGAATGGCCTGAAGGCATCCGGTGGTTTGCCCAGTAGCCACAAAGAAACCAATGTCCTTAATTTCTTTTGCGGAATAAAGCATCTTTCCCCCAAAAAACAGGTACATTTGATTTTGGACTAGGTTTGTATTTACCTTCGTTAGTTTCACCATTTTTTTTATTATTCAGCATAATTGCACAGAGATAAAACTTTTATTTTAAATGTATCAAATAATGTGCAAGGAATGTTCCCTTTGTCAATGTAGTTTGATGGTTAAGAGCAGGTGGACTCTAATCTGGTGGACTGGGTTTGATTCCCCACTCTTCCACATGAGCGACGCACTCTTATCTGGCGAGCTGGATTTGTTTCCCTGCTTCTACACTTGGAAGCCTGGTGGGATAGTCACAGTTCTTTGGAACTCTCTCAGCCCCGCCTGCCTTCTGTTGTGGGGAAAAGGAAGGGAAATGACTTTGTCCTCCACATGGGCCAGGGCCTTTACAGCTCTGGCCCCGGCCTGGTGGAACGCTCTTCCTCCAGCTGTCTGGGCCCTGCGGGATCTCGGTGAGTTCCACAGGGCCTGTAAGACAGAGCTGTTCTGCCAGGCCTTTGGAGGATCTGGCTGCTGATGCTGCCCCCCCTCTTTTTTCTTGGCCCCTTACACATGGGCCTTCTGTCACCTAATAGGACTTGCCGTCCCTCCCCCTTGGGAGAGGATTTCGAAATGGGGTTGTCAGACACCACTTATACTTATATTTATTATACTTATTATATTTAGTCTTTTATTGTTTCTATCGCTGCTTTTAAAGGTTTTAGCTATTTTATGACTGTATTATGTCTATACGTTGTACACCGCCCGGAGCCCCCTGGGGATAGGGCAGTATAAAAATCTGAAGAATGAATGAATGAATGAATGAATGAATGAATGAATAAATAAGCAAGCCATCTTGAGTCTTCTTACAGGAAAGAAAGGCTGTGTATAAATACATAAACTTCTTTAGCTCTGAAGGTCTCTTGCCTTGAAAACCCTATGGGATGAGCTCAAGTTTGCTGCTACTTGATTATTAAGATTATTTTAATATTGGTTAATATTGTGTGAAGCAAAATTGTTCTTGCCAAAGATTCTTCACTGGATGCATACTATATCTTCTGCGAATGTGAGGGGAAGACAATTCTTTTACCAGTTCCTACTTCCAGCTGGAGACTCTTCTCCATTTAAAATTTAAGTCCCTTGAGGCAAAAGCTCATTTTTTTGTTTCTTCTACCTGTAAGTAACCATATATTTTAATGATGTTAGATGAATACTTCAGTAATAGTAATATTTCTATCAAGGACACATATCTCCATTGAATAACAACACATATCGATGGCCTAAAAGCCCAAATGATATCCAATTTCATTCACCGGTAATTTATTTGTCTCATGCGCTGGTCACACTCTCTGACTCACCACTGGGGGGAGGGAGAATTCTAATACTCTAGATGATTCAGAGTTATTTTGGGGATAATAACAGTGTAATTTTGAGTCTAGCTCCACAAGCACTTTACAAGCTTGTTAAAAGATGGATGCTTGGCATTAAATGACCTTAACCGGGTTCTACATAACTCATGATTCTGACATCACCAGGTCTAGTTCAACTCGCTAGATATCCATGCACCTAGTTAGTCATGTACATTACTGACATGAATTAGATTGGGAAGGTCTGATTCAGCCCCTTTCTCAAGGTATGGTTGAGCCATTAAGAAGAGACATGTGACTTGCATGAAGTAAAACTATTTGTTCATCTTGCTTTACCTTTGTCTACTCAGAATGGCAGCTGATCTTCTAGGCTTCAAGTGGAGAGAAACTTTCCCTGACCTGTCCTGTGAGGTGCTTTAAGCAGAGATGTCAGGGAGTGAACCCGGGGCTATGAGCAATATAATTCATGTATTTTACCACCAAACTGTTAGGTCTTGGAACCTTAAGCCAATAAACAGGCTCTGAAGTATTGATCAGTAGCATTTATTGAAGAGGCAGCAAAGCACCATACTCGGCAAAGCGAGTTCTGATGAAGCTGGCATTCCCAATCCCCTTCATCCCTTGTTGAAAGCCCCCTTCCCATTTTCCCAAGAGTTTGTGAAAAACAGGCTAAGGTGCCCCAAGGCCAGTGGCAGATAGCAATTGAGAGCCACCTGGCTTCCTTCCCTATGAGATAACAGATGTAATACAGTTCTCATGGGACAGAGGTACCAGGGGAAGCCTAGTTGTCTACAAAGCATGTGAAGCCATAAAGTAAAGATCAAGGAAAGAATGCACAGGGGCAGTGGATACACAGAGCAGGCTGGTTACATATATCTTTCTAACAGCATTGGTTTGGTATTTTAAGCAGCTGCATGGTTCTGGGAATGCATCTCAATCACCTAGATAACATCCGCCTGACACAAAGGCCTTTGATAGTTCCATGGGAATGTCAACTCAATGCATGGCAACTGTGAAGAAGGCAAACTCTATGCTGGGGATAATTAGGGAAGGGATTGATAATAAAACTGCAAAGATTGTCATACCCTTATATAAAGCCGTGGTGCGACCACACTTGGAGTACTGTGTCCAGTTCTGGTCACCACATCTCAAAAAGGCTATCGAAGAGATAGAAAAAGTGTAGAGAAGGGCAATGAGAATGATTGAGGGACTAGAGCACCTTCCTTATGAGGAAAAGTTGCAGCGTTTGGGACTCTTTAGTTTGGAGAGGAGACATCTGAGGGGGGATAAGATTGAAGTCTATAAAATTATGCATGGACTAAAAAATGTTGACAGAGAGAAATTTTATTCTCTTTCTCATAATACTAAAACCAGGGGGCATACATTGAAAATGCTGGGGGGAAGAATTAGGACTATTAAAAGGAAACATTTCTTCACTCAGTGTATGATTGGTGTTTGGAATATGCTGGCACAGGAGGTGGTGGTGACCATTAACCTGGATAGCTTCAAAAGGGGCTTGGACAGATTTATGGAGAAGTTGATCTATGGCTACCAATCTTGATCCTCCTTGATCTGAGATTGCAAAGGCCTTAGCAGACCAGGTGCTCGGGAGCAGCAGCAGCAGAAGGCCATTGCTTTCACATCCTGCATGTGAGCTCCCAAAGGCACCTGGTGGGCCACTGCGAATAGCAGAGTGCTGGACTAGATGGACTCTGGTCTGATCCAGCTGGCTCTTTCTTAGGTTCTTATGAGTTTGTAAGCCACCTTGAGTACTCTCACAGGAGAGATAGGTGGGCTATAAATTCAAACTCCTCTTCTTCTCCCTGCTCCTCCTGCGCCTGCTCTTCTTCTATGGTGAAACCATAGCATTTTGGTTATTCCTGGAGAGCTCTGATGTGACATCTACAATTTTTCTGCAAGATCTCTGCAGTCTCTGGGAACTCTATGGTTTTGCTGGTTATTCCTAGAGATATGTAATGTGACTTCCAGGGTTTTGTTTGTTTGTTTGTTTTGTCCCCAGAAGTGATATCTTGCTTTCTTTGCCTCAGTTTCCTGCTGTTTTCCAGGCCTGGACTGGCAACTGTAGCTCATTCACAAGTGCAACACGAGTTTGGCAATATCTTGGAAAGGAACAGAAGTCCATTTCTGTTGGTATAATCAAATGTATTGGGACCCCACCAACTCTACAACAAGAGAGCATGACTAGTCACTATCCTATCAAATCATGTGGTTATCGTGTTTTAAAAGCAGGGATAATATAAATTTAATTAATAAAATAAATGTGTTTTTAGCATGTGTATACAGACTTGCTTTTTGTGAATATGAATATTGTAGAATCTAAGGCCCTTTCCACACGGGCCGTATACAATGCCCTAAGGATGGCAAAAACGCCATCCCCAGGGAGCTGTTCACACGGGGGGCGCAGCTGCTTCACAGCCGCGCCGCTCTCGCTCCTCCCCAGGGGCAAAAAGCTGCCATTTTCCTACCTCGCTCCCCGAGTGAGGTTTTTGGAAAACGGCAGCTTCCAAGGCGCCATCCCTCCCCCCTTTCCCGATCAACTTACCTTCCCTGCGACTGTCCGGCACATTGCTGAAGCCTGGGGACATGCCTCCTGCCCTGCGACTCCGAAGCGGTCACGCAGGGCAGGGTGTGTGTGTCCCTTGGCCTCGGCAACGTGCTGGACGGTCGCAGGGAAGATATAGAGTCGACATAATGGGCGCCCGGCGCTCATGGGCGCTTATCTTCACTTAGTCGTTCCCGGGACCGCCTGCGGCGAGCGGTCTCTGGGGGGGTTGGGTCAAGGCCAGTGTATGCCGACCGACTCCCCCAGCGTGACCATGCGGAAGCAGCCTAACAGTCTGTAGCCACATACCAAAGCTGTATGTAACTGGTAAATGTGTGACAGCAGGTGATCTTTATCATACGTTAATTAAATGGCTCAGCAGATTTTCCTGTGTTGGCTCTAGGATCGTTCTTCATATTTTCTAAGATTATCCATTGCTGCTGGTCTCCTTTGTCTATTTTTATTCGCAGGGTGGGCAGAACCATAAAAGTCACTGTTGGGGGAAAGCATGTGTTACATTGAAGACTCCATTAAAGTTCTATTGGCTTGGCCAAACTAGTTATGACTTTGAGGTTCCTAGACCAGCAAGATTGTTGGGGTATAATCTTTCAAGAATCAAAGCTCCCTTCATCGGAATTGAGACCAATATGGCTATCCTCTAGAACTATCTTCTTGGAGAATTCTTGTAAAGGATTCAATAGTGTTGATGGTGAAGTAACCTTGAGTGCATTCCACAGCCCGGGCGATGGGCCAGCTTCATCGGCGGAGACTTTATCTTTGCGCGGGAGATGAAGACTCCGTTCCCATGGGAAGCAGGAGGGGGGATGGGGTGAATGGTGTTATAACCTGTGCTTCTGGCGGGAAGTGTCATTCCTGCCACTACGTGTACGTGAGCTTTCTAAGATGTCTTAATAAACGGACTTTTACACCCAAAAAGCCTTTTATTTCTGCTTCTATGGAATTCCTTACATTGTGGCAGGAATCCTTAATTCATCTATATTCCTAGTGCAGTGGACCTCTGGTGTCTTGACATGGAGAGGTTGAATGTTACTGCGGAAGGTGCGGTGGCCCCCAAAGAGGGCTCCGACCTTTCCCTTCTGGATCTGGAGGAACCGGCAGGAGAACGGGCCTCGCTGGTGGCTCTTTCCCGTCCCTCGGGATTATCAGCAACACGAAGTCTTCCTTTTTACTCCGTTGGAACGAGGGACGTGATTTTACCTGTAACCATAGGGACCTTCATGAGCCGTTTGGGGCGCTGTCTATGGATGCGGCGCCTGTGGATCGGATCTCTACCCGTTTTCGTGTGGATTACAAACCTCAGATGCAAATCCTGTCATGGAGGAGACGGGCCTCGACCACCTTTCATGCGGCAAACCCAGGGAATCCATTGAACGATTCCTGGACTCAGATTACTTTGGTGATGCCTCCCAAAGAACCACCGTGGCACAGCACTGGGGCCGATCCGAAGGATACTGGGACTAAAACCTGGGATTGGGAGGGGTATCCGTGCCGTCTTCCAATCGGACCCCTGATCCCGGGCCAGCGACCGCATCTTGCAGGGTGCCCGGGGGGAGCCAACGGGTGGCTACGGTGTCTCCGATGTCGCTTCCAGATGACCGAAGAGTCGAAGAAGAAAGCCTTGCACTCCCAGCCGGATCTATTTCCCTCTCCCATCGAAGCGAGACCTGGGATGAAGAAGTGGGCGCGACTGCTTGAGATGCCCAAGAAGCATGGGACCCGTGAACGTCAGCTATGGAGAGGAAGTGAACGGGCACAGATTGCAGCGCGAGCGCGAAAACCTGCAGAGGGACCGGGAACGGCAACGCGAATAAAGAAGTCCAACTTCGAGTTGGACCCGTGCTAAAAGATGCGGCTCAAACGACAATATGCTTCCAGAATCTGCTCGGTCCATGATAAAGTCCTGGAACACTCTGTGACTGGATTTGCTAACGGCAACGCGAAAGCGTTCAGGCTCTCACGCATCGCCAAAGCGACCTCACTGAAGCTCTTAAACGGAAATCGAACTGGCTGGAATTGGAACGAGAAAAAAGCATGCTTCGTACATGCGCTTCAGGATGCATTGACCCACGCAAGGAAAGGGGAGCTGGCTGCGTATGGAGAGGCGAACTAAGGAGGCAGCAGATCAGGAAGCCCCAAGTTGGAGTTTATGCTGTTAGCTGACCACGCCCGGCGCCAGGGGCCACGTACCTGGGTCCCTGCCACCCAAAGCGCCAGCGGCACCGCCATGCGCCTGATTACCAGCCCGTTACATAACAGCTGCCTGCCCAACCTTGCTCTTCAACCCGGCAAGCAACCACCGCCCCAGCAGGCGCCAAGAGCCGTGGAACGGGGGCTACCTAATCGCCCCCCCGGATAATGTTCAGCTCGTTTTGATGTGGACCGCTTCCAAACTTCCCTACTCCATTTTGCAACTCAATGCCCACGCTTGGAAGACTATGATGATTTATACCCGGATCTGAGCCTTGAAAAAAAATCATCGGGACATCGGCTTTCAGTCCTGGATGGGGCAGCAGCCGATTGGTTAAAGTGGACTCTTTTGGATTTGCAAGACGAAGACTCGCGCGCGGTGCCCGCATTCCTCCGTTTCCTTAAGAGCGCGCTTCCAAGATCCAGGCGCTCGAGAATGAAGCTATCCGCGACCATCAAAACTTATCCAGCAAGGCAACCCGCCCGTTTGCAGAATTTGCCGGTGAATTGCGTGCGGCGGCTGCTCGACTTCCTCCTGAAGTGGCCTGAACGCATTGAAATGCGAATACTTCTCGGATGCTGTGGACTTTGCAAGCTGCGTGAAACGGTGTTTTTAAATTCGGGTTCCTCGTACTATTGCAGATTGGATCCAGTTGTGGGTCCCAGGTAGTATGCGTCTCGCTTTTGGGAATACGCTGCGTGCCGGAGGCCGCTTCATGCGCTTAAAACCCGCCACTGTGCCCACCAAGCCAAGCCCAGCCGCCCCTACCGAAACCACCTCTGAACATACCGTCCGCCCGACTGGGGTTGTGTTCTTTACTCGCCGGAGGGCCAGGTCATCTAGCCGCCAACTGTCCCAAGAAACAAAAACCAAACCCGCCTTCCAGCTACACGCGACTTCCATCTGCCAAGCCACCACGCAGATCGGGCCGCCTCCGACGGGCTTTGTCTAAAGCGGTCATCGAAGGCGCCCCAGAGGGAGGTGAAGCAGCTGTTTGCCTCTCTTCACCCCCCCCGGACATGGGCCCGACTCCTGACGCTGGGTGAGTGAAGGCAGCAGCTCCCATTACTGTCAAAAGCCGTTTCTGGCCAACCCCGCTAAACACACTCGCATTTCATAGCCTCGGCCCTTGTGGATTCTGGCTGCTCCCACTGTTTAATGCGGCCCCAGGTGGCAGAGGAGCTAGGTCTGGACCAAATTCTCTTGGCTAAGCCCATACCATTCACCCAAATGGACGGCAGCTCCCTCCGGGGAACGAAGCGACCGGCCCAGTTCAAACAACACAGCCCGGTTCTCCTCCGTTGTCACCGACCATTGGGAGAAAAATTGAGTTTTATTTTGGCGCCAGTGGCCAAACACTCCATAGTTTTGGGCATGCCATGGTTATTGTTACATGAACCAAAGTTCATTTGGAAAGAAACCCGGATCTTAGAATTCACTGACCCTCCCCGCGGTGAACACACATTGAATTGGGAAACCCAACTTCTCCTGACACACCCCCCCTCCCTGGCTTCTTTTCAGCGATTGCTCCCGATTCTATTGGCATCCCACCTGCGTATCATGATTTAGCTCAGAGTTTTTCAGGAGGCAAGAAAATGCGATCAGTTGCCACCCCACAGAGACACTGACTGCAAAATTCCGATTATACAACCAGGGGCTTGCAACTGCCCAGCGGTAGAATCTACCGCATGTAGTCCTGGAATGAGGAGAAGGAACTCCGTGCCTTCTTGGACAAAGAACCTACCGGCTCAGCGGGGTTCATAATGGCGGGCCACCAAACACACACACGCTTGCTCCCGTTTTGTTTGTAAAAAAAAAAGATGGGTCTTTACGGCTTTGCACAGATGATTATCGAGGTCTCAATCGCGGTCTCTCTGTCCAATAAATATCCTTTGCCGCTTTGATCAAAGAACCTTTTAGATGCACTCGGCAAAGCGCGCATTTTACTAAATTGGACTTAAAGAGAAGCTTTTACTACAGGGTCAGAATTGCTGAAGGCTATGAACACTTGACTGCGTTTAACACAAAGTTTGGACAGTTTGAATACTCTTGATAATGTACCATTCGGGTTAAGTGGGGCCCCCGGGGCTTTTATGGCCCTTATCAACGAAGTTCTCCATGATTTATTGTACAAAGGGAGTTGTGGTATACTTAGATGACGCTTTTTTGATTTACTCAATACCAAACCATGAAGAAAGAGCATATGAAACATTGGTTCGAGAGGTATTGAAACAGCTTGCTCGAGGCAATTCTCTCTTTGCCAAACTCTCCAAATGCTGTTTTCACCCAGACCTCCATTGACTATTTGGGTTACCGGATCTCGCCCGAGGGCTTGAAATGGATCCTGCTAAGATTGACGCAGTCCTCCAATGGCCTGCCCCCACCAACCGCAGAAGAGCTCCAAATCTTTTCTTGGTTTTGCATAATTTCTTATCGTGATTTTATACCCCAATTCGCTGAACTGACTCTCCCTCTCACAGACCTCTTACGCATCTAAGGGTAAAGATCCACTGTCCGCCAAGCCCGGGCCCCTTTTCCTGGTCCGAAAGGAGTGTCAAACAGCCTTTCAACTCTTTAAAGTCTCGCGTTTACTCACCGGATAACCTATCCTTAAAGCACTCTTTGACCCAGAGATCTCCACGTTTGTGGTTCACGTGGATGCCTCGGACAAAGCACTTGGCGAGCCCTGTTGCAGAAAAAATAAAGATGGTAGGCTGGTTCCGTGTGCTTATTTGTCTAAGAAATTCTCTGGTGCTTGAACTCAACTGGACTGTAGGGGATAAAGAGACTGCGACCATTAGAAGTAGCACTCTCCCACTTGGCCTTTCACTGGCTGGAGGTAATGCTAAACACCCGCTTCAGGTTTGGTCGGATCCACAAAAACCTGGCAGCTCTTTCCACCCCTCCAGATGTCCGCAAAACAACTTCATTGGGCCGATTTCTTTTCTCGTTTCTCTTTTACAGTCCATTTTTTTCCCCGGAAAAACCAATAAACTGGCTGACGCTGGGCTCTACAGCCTACCCGGGGAGGGTGGAGCTTTGCGCCTTTAATGGTGACATTCCACGCACTGTTCTCCCCTCCCAGTTGGGGCTGGCTGTCACCCGATCTCAAACGTCCACTCCTCCTTCACCCCCCATTCCTAGTCTCGTCTCTCCTTTCCTGCGGGAACTCGAGGAGGCGGGGCTGCACGAAAGCCTCCAGAAGCCCGGGAAGAAGGTGACTCCCAATTGCGTTTGGAGAATGGAGTTTGGCCGGAGGTAATGATGTTGGTCGCGTGCCTCCCCCCCCCCTCCGCTAGCAGGTTCTTGAAGCTTGCCACGATGCCCGCTCGGCTGGACATTTTGGCTTTCTGAAAACTCTGCATTTGGCCCAGGCCGACAGTTCTGGTGGCGCAATGCGCTATAGGACATTGAGGCATACATTAAGTTGGCTGCTTTCGGTTTGTGCAGAAGCCAAAACCATCCCGGGAAAGCCCCATGGACTGTTGAAACCTCTCCCGGTGGCCTCCCGCCCTTGGGAAGTCATCTCCATGGATTTTATTACGGATTTGCCCGAAAGTCATGGCTTAACCACGGTTTTGTGGGTGGTGGTGGACTTATTTTCCAAAACAAGCCCATTTTATTCCATGTGCTTCCATCCCCTCCCGGCTCCTAAGTTGGCACGACTGTTCATTCAACATGTTTACCGCCTACATTCCGCCCCCGTTAAAGGTGGTCTCCGACCGCGGACCCCAATTCATTCTTCAAAGTTCTGGAAGGCGTTTTGCGGGGTAAATGTTGGGGGGCGCCTTCCGGTATCCGCCACCCCTACCACGATTCAAAGTGCGACGGCGAGACGGAGAGAACGAACAGAACCCTAGAGCAGTATTTACGTTGTTACACCAACTACCACCAAGACAATTGGTGCGAAGCTTATTCACGCTTCTTTATGAGTACGCCTATAACAATCGCGGTTCATAGCAGTACAAAGAAAACCCCCTTTGAAATTGTGTCTGGTCGCTCCTTCCCGCCGTTGCCACAACTACCAGCGGCATTGCTTTGGATCCTCCAGAGTTTCAACGAATGGATTTCAACTCCCTAGCCGAGTGGGATGGAAAACGGTCCAGACCGGGCCTTTACAACAAGCTAAGGACCTCCCAAAAGCTGCAGTAAGCGGATAAACACCGCTCGGATTTCCCTGCTGCGTGTGGGCTCCTTGGGTGTATTTATCTACAAAAAAAAAAAATCTTAGAGAGCGTGCATAGCAATTTTTTCCAAACTTGGCAAAAGATTCGCGGGACGCTTTTCAGATTACTAAAAGAGTGTGATTAATGATGTCACTGCCCGCTTTAGACGGCTTGCCTAACTCTCTTAGTAACATTCATCCTGTCTTCCATTTCCAGAAAAAACTTGCTCCAAGGAGGCTCTCGCTTCCGATGCCTGGCACGCAATTCCGCCGGAGAGGCCTCCCTAACCGACTATTATTATTATTGATGAAGTCACAAGCACTCACGAAATGGCAGCTATCCTGGACTCTCGCTTTAATCGCGAAGCGCTTGCAATATTTAGTCTCTTGGGTGGGATATTCCTCTGGGTATAATCAATGGGTTTATTCCGAAAATATTGACGCCCTACCCTTATTTCTGCTTTCCACAGCGCCTTTCCTCAAGATAAACCTGGGGGAGGGGTCTTCTTTAAGGGAGGCAGAGTGTAAAGGATTCAATAGTGTTTGATGGTGAAGTAACCTTGAGTGCATCTCCACAGCCCGGGCGAATGGAGCCAGCTCTTTCATCGGCGGAGACTTTCCCGGTCTTCTTGCGCGGGAGATGAAGACTCCGTTCCCATGGGAAGCAGGAGGGGGGATGGGGTGAATGGTGTTATAACCTGTGCTTCTGGCGGGAAGTGTCATTCCTGCCACTACGTGTACGTGAGCTTTCTAAGATGTCTTAATAAACGGACTTTTACACCCAAAAAGCCTTTTATTTCTGCTTCTATGGAATTCCTTACAATTCTAGCTCTGATTTACTACTGATTTACTACTGATTGCTTGGAGAATTCTAGCTCTGATTTACTGCTGAAACCCAGTGGCTATAAACCAGCAGTTCCACCAGTATATAGGCCAAACTGAATAGCTCCTGAGGAAATGCCTTGGGATGGAAACGTATTTCTCAAATGGACTGTGAAAAATTGTGATTAAAGTGGTTTCTTTGGATATATGTAGAATGTAATTATGTTATTTATTTGATAGCTTGGTTATTATGAGCAGCAAGTGAAAGCATGCAAGGAAATATAGCATAATGATGCTCTGAGGAAGCGTGAATCAACTACAGGCATGAGACGAGCGTGGCAAACTGGGAGCTTGTAAAAAAGCATTGCTACAGAAACAGTCACCCTGTGGAAGAATTTGTGGTGGGGTGATTAAGAGTCGCAGACTGTAATCTGGAGAACCAAATTTGATTCCTCAATCCTCCAAATCCACAATGGATGTATATACAAGAGTGATGGACGGATATACACCCCTCCAAATCAGTGACAGATGGTTACCCATGAATTTTAATTATGTTATTTACATGATAGCTTCTAGATCTAGGCTTGATTCCCCATTCCTACAAATGAAAGCTGCTGGGTGACCTTGGGCCGGTCACAGTTCATTCAAAATTATCTCAGCCCTATCTACCTCATAAGATGTCTGTTGTGGGCAGAGGCGTTGCTCCAAGGGGACAGGGGGGTGCACAACACCCCAGGTGTGCATCCCTGTGTGGGTGTGGTGAGGGCACTCCAGGGGTGTGGCAGGGGCATTCTGGGGTGTTCTGGGGGTGTTCCAGGGTGAGATGGAGGCAGAGGATACACCGGTGAACTGGATACTTCCCCCCCCCTTGCTATGTCTCTGGTTGTGGGGAATGAAAGGGAAGGAGTTTGTAAGCTATGTGGAGAATCCTTGCAGTTGAGAAAAGTGAAGTATAAATCCAAACTCTTCTTCTTTATACTACATCAGTTATATATTGGTTATAAGGCTAGTTTTTTTATGCCAGTGTGCTTTCACGCACACATTCTGTGTTACAGGATTGTATTTATGGATCTTTAACATTATGTGGTTAAGTGTAGGCATTCTGAAAGGGTTTGTGCAAAATTGTGATTAAAGTGGTTTGTTTTGATCTGCACAGAGTGTAGTTATGTTACCTGTATCTTGGTTATGGGAAATCAGCATATGGCCCAGCAGGTCAACCCCTCCTGCCCCCCGCCCCACAAAGTGAGTCTCTGGCTGATTCCGCATGGGCCAAAAACAGCGGTGTGGAAACGGTGTGAAAACAGAATACACCCTTTTACACCGTTTTAAACCCTTTTACACCATTTTCACACCATTTTCACACTGCTGTTTTTGGCCCATGTGGAATCACCCTCTCTTTCATTGCCAAGGAAACCGGACAACTCTAATTCTGCACATTCTGACTTTGTCCTTAACAACTTTGATATTTTCCATATTCTCATGTTTCCTGTTTCTTGGGGGGAAGCTGTATTTATCCAGTTCCGATCACGTTTCCCTCCCTGTAGCCAACTGGACATGAAGCATGTTTGTATCCAATGTATTTACCAGCACATTCAAACAGCAGGTATTTACACTGCAGATAAACTTGTTTTATATCGAATCAACCCCTAGAAGGAGAAAAACACTTGCAGAACTGCCCCCACCAAAAAGAAAAGAAAAGAAAAGAAAAGAAACAGGAACTTAGAAATGAGGAAAATGGGGGCATGAAAAACCGATTGTATTTACAAGACAATAGCGAACACTGGAAAGAAGACAAAAAAACTGGTCAGAATACACCACAAGAAAACTGAAGGAAAAAACAGGATGGCAAGAAGTGGCAAATTGTACATCATGTAAGGGAGGGGTAAAAGCAAAGCCAGATAAAAAGGCAAATTGGCGTAAAAAAATGTTTAGATCAGAATGTTGTATTGTGTAGAGAATTTGCATGAGGAGTAACCCAAAGCACCCCTTGTACTCAGAGGTGGGATCCAGCAGGTTCTCACCAGTTCCCGAGAGTGGGTTACTAATTATTTGTGTGTGCCGAGAGGGGGTTACTAATTGGGTCTGCTTTTCCGTTAGAAATCCCATTAGGTCCACAAATCATAAAGTCCTGTGGTTTCCTATGTGGCTGGTTAGGGAAGGTAGAAAACGGGATCATTCTCCCTGTTGGGCTGTTTTCAAAACATGTTTTAGAAACATGGTCAAGTTCCTTGTTTCAGGAAAGTCTCCTTCTTTTGATTTCTAGAAACAAAATTAAGCATTTGAAAGTATTAAGTATTTGACAGGCAGTCAATTAGAGAAGTAGTTGTTTCTGTTGGCAGTAGACGATAGGACTTGCTAGCTACATTGAGTTTAAATTATGGACAGAAAGATACCAGCTGGACATTAGGAACTTTTTTTTACAGTAAGAGTTTTTTACAGCAACAGAGAAATTATTAATGCCCTGCTCCTGGACTGCCCGACCACGCCCCCGTCATGCCCCGCCCAACCCCAATTGGCGCTACGCCACTGTTTGAATCCCACCACCATGGGAACCTGTTACTAAAATTTTTGGATCCCACCACTGCTTGTAATATTGTAGGAAACACACTACACAACATAAAAATAAGAACAATGGTTTGCATAATTTCCAGGCTTTATTATTTTTAATAGAAGATGAAATCAAGAAAATGAGTTATTTAGAAGGTGAGCCATCATTATGCTTCACAACAGAAGAACCAAGAAGGTAATGGCGTATATCACCCAAGTACAATTATTCAAAGATTTTTGGTGGCTAAAGATAAACATGAGAATCAACAGTTAATAAAGGAAGTAGGAAAGGATTCTGGCATTTTGTTCAGAGGCCCCTTCCGCACATGCAGAATAATGCACTTTCAATCCACTTTCACAACTGTTTGCAAGTGGATTTTGCTGTTCCGCACAGCTGCAAAGTGCATTGAAAGTGGACTGAAAGTGCATTATTCTGCCTGTGTTTGGGATGGGCCAGAGAGATTTGGGTCAACAAATCCACATGCAGGACAACAGCTCCTCAGTGATGTCATTCCAAAGGCTGGATGCACAGTTTGAAGACAAGTTTATAATGGAGGGAGGTTCTTTAGCAGCATTTCTTGTTCGAGCCGCAGCACGAACAGCAGCTTGATCTTATTTGGGTGCAGCAAGGTGTACAGCAGGATCGCATACCATAGCATGGTGTGACCCAATAAACAATTTTGCATTTCTGCTTGCCACAGCATGAATCACAACCACAGGAGTCGGAATCGCAACCACAGCCCATCTTTGGGGTATTGAAGGCAGAGCTGGAAGGAAGAAAGAGACCCATGAACCAATCATAACATCGACAGTGTGGTTTAGTGGTTGGGTTATTGGTTGAACACATGCTGTTCACTGCCTGTCAACTATTTTACAGGGTTGTTATACATACTTTTACATCTCTGGCCCCTGCCTGGTGGAACGCTCTCCCTCCAGCTGTGCGGGCCCTGCGGGATCTTCATGAGTCCTGCAGGGCCTGCAAGACTGAGCTGTTCCACCGGGCCTTCGGGGAGGCCAGCCGCTGATGCCCCCCCATAACATCGGTGGACTCTGCTGCCCCCCCTCTTTTAGGGGATTTGATAGTAGGTCACCATCTGTTGTGCTTGGTATTTGGATGCTGCATTTTAATGGGGTTTGGTTTTAAAGAGTATAGAGCCATTATTATTATTAATTAATTTGATATTTATTGATTTTATCTGTGCTCTATCTATGTATTTTGTTTAACTTGTTGTTCACCGCCCTGAGCCCTCCGGGGGAGGGCGGCATACAAGTATAAACAAACAAACAAACAAACAAACAAGCAAGCAAGCAAGCAAGCAAGCAAGCAGAATGCGATCGACGCACGCGATCGCATCGCATACGTACGCTACACATACATACATATACATACATATAACGGCTGGGCCATGAGGGGGAGAGGGGGATGTTTCAGCCGCCGGTGTGGGAGGGGGTCACATTGACACCGACCCCCTCCGTACGCAACCTGGGGGTCCACCTGGATTCATCTCTATCAATGGAGACCCAGGTGGCCCATATAACCCGGGTTGCTTTTTTCCACCTCCGTCAGGCCCGGCGGTTGGCCCCCTTCCTCTCCCAGACCGACCTGGCCACAGTGATCCATGCAACGGTCATCTCCAGATTAGACTATTGTAACTTCATCTCTGGCGGGCCTTCCCTTTGCATTTGATTCGGAGGTTAAAACTGGTCCAAAATGTAGCTGCTATGCCGTTTGTTCTCGCATGAGTATTGCCATCTGGGATCACATCCAGCCTGTGCTACGCCAGCTGCATTGGCTTCCCAGTAGAGTTCCGAACCATCTTCAAGGCGTTGGTATTCTCGACGCTTTAAGGCCTTTACAGCGGCCTGGGACCTTCATGATCTTCGGGACCGCATCACCCCTGCGTCCCAACACGGCCTCTTCGCTCAGCAGAGGCCAATCTACTGGTGGTCCCTGGCCCCTTGATGATCAATGGGCTGGCCTTCCACAGCGGGCCAGACGCCTTTACAGCCCTGGCCCCAGCCTGGTGGAAACGCTCTTCCACCTGAAGGCTGGTCCGAGGCCCTGCTTGGGACCTTATGGAATTTCTCGCAGGAGCCTGTAAAGACGGAGGTGTTCCGCCAGGCTTTTTGAGGTACTAGCCGTTGATAAGTGCCCCCAGCGGTATTAAGGCCATACATCTGGGCCTTATCATCCTGGGATTGCTGTGTCCTTCCCTCCAGCAAGAGGGTTTGAAATTGAGACTGCGGACGCCATTCTATGAATTAGTTTAACTATTATAGTTAGTTTCCTATTTTACTGCTGCTTTTAAAGGTTTTAGTTGTTTTTAGCTGTACACAGTGGTTACTGTGTTGTACACCGCCCAGAGCCCCTAGGGGATGGGGCGGTCTAGAAATCTGAAAAATAAGTAATAAATAAATAAATAAATAAATATAAAATAAATGGATATTAAAACAAGATCAAGTTATCTTCTGTTGTTCGTGGGTACGAATAGCAATCACTTGCAGAAGAAATGTTGCAGTGTTTTCAAATATCTCAGGGTTTGTTTTTTTTACTGTTTAGAAGTAGGGCAATTCCTGTATTGGCTGAGCAAATTAGTGCTTTATTAAATGTAGCTTGTGGTAGCAAATATCAGATGCATGCATACTTAGCACCGAGTTGTTGTCTGCAGTTTTGAAATTCTTTGGAGGAGTGGCCATGGATAAAACAACAAACCAACAAATTCTATCCAAGTGCAAAGTTACTTGGATAAATGATTAGGAAATAAGGTCCATCCTACTGGGTATAATAGGGGGTCTCCAGACTACCATCACCCTTTCTGGTGCCCACCAAGTTTTTTTAGAAAGTGGGTGGGGCCAGTTAGGACTTTTGTCCAGCAAGGCTTCCGATTGGCTATTGGAGGGAGATTTGATTGATTCTTCTGGCTTAGGAGCTGGCTAAAAATGGAAGTAGGCAGTAGGAATTAATAGTCAATTCTAATAGATGAATGTGAGCAGCAGGGTCCCTCAGGGATTTGTGCTGAGATCAGTGCTTTTCAACCTGGAGTCTGGAGGTGAACAATGAGGTCATCAAGTTTGCAGATGACACTATGTGATGCCCACTCTCCTATCTCTTTGCAAATAAATGGCGCAAAATAAAGTTTATTTATTCCTTTCTTTGGGCAATTCCGCACACGAGGTAAAAATAGGTCTACGACCCTATGGTTGACCCTGAGAAGGGTACTGACCCTAGAGTGAAGCCATTGTTGTTATTCCCCTCACTGCAACCAGCTTGATCCCCAGCAGCTCAGAGGGCAGAATCATCCCTGTGCCTTCTTACGGCCGCTCCGTTCCGATTGGCTACTGTTCTACGGCCATGTTCCGTCTACCCCCACACACATTATAAAAAAACTGCCACAGAAATGGAGGGATGAAGGTGGCGTTTTTTTATTGGCCAGCTGTACGCATGCCCGAAACACTCAGCTGTGATTGGCTGAATGGGGGACTCCTGGCACCAGAGATTCCACACTTTACTGGAATCCAGCTGAGTTCGAGCGTGGTTCCCTGAAAAAGTAGTAGTTCCCAACTGGAGTTGGAAATTTGACTGTTACATGGTGTGAAGCTGGTACAAAACCACGTCGATCCCAGTGGTTGAGCGGAGCACTTAGGTCAAAAGCAGCTCGAACTTAGGTCGATAACGCAAGTGCGGAATTTACCTTTCTCTATATTTTGCAGCTACCAGGAATTTAATTCCAATCCCCTTTAGAATTTTTCCTAAAGTAGTGTGTCTGAGGCCTTTTCCACACGGACCCCTTCGCATGGTCGACTGCAGTGCTTTGGCTCGGGCAAGCGCCTTCGCATGAAGGCACATCTTTTTTTCTTCCCTGCCTGCCTGCAAAGTGAGGCAGGACTAATCCCCTGGGCCATGATACGCCCTGTTTTCCCTGTGTGGCTCCACGGATGGGAACTGGGGGAAGGGTTTTTTGAGAATTGCATTATGTGTGATTTTCTTGATGAATGCCCCTCACAGCCACGGTAATTCGCTCGGTCACAGCTGTGAGGCGTGTTGAGACAAAAAAATTGCACATAACATGATTCTTGAAAAACCTGGGTTGGGGGAAATGCAGAACAGATCTGCGTTAGGCTTGGGAACAGTGCAAAGTTGCCCCCCAACCCAAATTTTTTACTGGTGGTATCCTTGTTTAATTGACCCGTGTGGAAAGCCGTTTCAAAGGGCTGCGTAATCCTGAGGAAATTACAAGCGTGGAATTCCAGGTTACCTTTAACAAATTAATTTTCTATTTATGTTATGATCTTTAGCTTAAAAGTTTCAAGAAATAATTTACAATAAATAAAACAATCTGAGGCAACGATCTTTTGCCGAGGTGACTTTCACTTCACATCCATCCACTCTCTGTCAGGACCAAGCCTGTCAATGCCCAGATGTCTTGCTGTGTAAGAATTGCAAATGTTTCCTGTAAATGCTTTCCTGTTTCCCTCTCCCCTCCCTGGCAATTCCCTGGTGCCCGCTCATCTGCAAGAAGGTGCGAACGGTTCCCAGGTTTCTTGAAGCTCTGTAGTGCAAATGTTATACACTTTGTGAAACACATTTGGCGGGAATCAAATGGTGGGGGGGATTGAAGGATATAATCTTTGGATCTAAGCAGGAGAGCTTAGATTCAGCTTTCTCTGTTACTCTACGCATTGTAGAAATAAACTGTTTTAGGACTTTCCTACGGTCTCTGTTATTTCCACGTTCGAGAGTCTGACACTCTCTTCTTTATATCTCTGAGACCATCTTAGGATTTGACTCGTTTTCTAGTATCTCAAGGTTTTTTAAAAATCTATTTATTTGGCAATTCTACACTTCATGTAACATTATAGGTTTAGCACCTACAACCTCTCTCTGTCTCTCTCTTTAGCCCTTCTGCACATGCAGAATAATGCACTTTGAATCCCCTTTCAATGCACTTTGCTGCTGGATTTTAATGATACAGCATAAGGCCCATTTCTCCTGCATGGCTCCACAGATGGGAGCCAGGGAAGGGGTTTTTGAGAATCACGTTATGTGCAATTCTCTGTTTTAAAGCAGCTCAAAGCTGTGGCTGCTCACCCGGCCATAGCTGTCAGCTGCGTTAAAACAAAAGAATCTCACATAATGCAATTTTCGACAAAATGGGGGGGGGACATGGAGCGGATCCATGTTAGGATAGGAATCTGTGTGAAGTTTCCCCCAATCTGGGTTTTTAACTGGGTTTATCCCGGTTTAATTGGCCCATGCAGAAAGGGCCCTACTTCAGAGGTGGGATCCAATAGGTTCTCACAGGTTCCTGAGAGTAGGTTACTAATTATTTGTGTGTGCCGAGAGGGGGTTACTAATTGGTGATTTTGCCACGTGATTTTTGCCTTAGTTACGCCCCTCCTCTCAGCAGTAGCGCACAGAACTTGAAGCAGTCTAGCAGGAGGTGCACTGGCGTGCGTGGCAGTCTGCGCCTGCGTGCATTCGTTTCCCACCCAAGGACTGGTACAGCGGCTGCGTCCTTGCCACAGCCCTGCCCAGGAATGCCCGGCCCCTGGAATGCCCAGCCACGCCCCCATTGTGCCCAGCCCAGCCGCATTGGCGCTATGCCACAGTTTGAATCCCACCATCATGGGAACCTGCTACTAAAATTTTTGGATCCCACCACTGCCCTACTTGGTCCCTAAGGTGTGACTGGGTTCAAATCTTCACGAACGAAAGCTTTTCATTATAAACACATCAACAAATAGTGAAGGTCACACTTTTCAAAAGAAACCATCAATAAGATTCAACTCACCTTGCTCAGCACTGGGAACCGGCAAGTCTATGAATTCAGGTGAATGAATGGACAGCCCTGAAGAATGGGGGCTTTATATGCAGCTCCATGCACCTTGTCCGGAGGACGTGTAGCCTGTTTTTCTCCAATAATAGCTTGTTTTTGTTTTGACTATCACACCATGTACATAGTTGCAACACCATCTTCCGGTTCACATTTTTGTTTTACTCCATTTACATCTATTTAAGAGTTCTTGTTTTTTTTTTCTCATAAGATTACCTTATGCATAACAAACCCATAATTTTCAGACCAACCCAGAAATATTTTTAAAAGGTCTTTCAAAATCAAGTGTATTGGGGTTTAGGAGCCCTGCAAGACTACAGGAATTGCCTGGAGGCTTCCGGTGGCTTGCTCAGTCCTGAGTTCTGGTAGCTGTTTAATTCCACCCATGTAATACCAGAATTCTCACCTTAATTATGAATTTCAGGTTCCACACTGTCCAGCTGCCTTTTGGGTAATCCCACAGCCTTTATCAGTGGTGCCAAGAACCCTGGACAAGAATCTCATCTGTGCCCCCTGCCGTGATGCTGGTTGGAAACAAATATGGTAGCAAAACAAATCACTTGGCTTTCTGCTACCGTGACTATAACAACCACCACCACCACGTAGGAACAAACCTCACTGAATTATGCAAGACATTATTCTCTCTCAAACAGTTGTGCAGGCTTGGCGATATGAACCCCTGCAGCTATGTCAATTGACCTACAATCCAATCAGTTGCATCACCTGCAACACACAAAAGAAGAGAGAAAAAGGGATTTTCCTGCAAGGTATTGCTGTAGATCTATATAGAAGAAGAAGAGAAGAGTTTGGATTTATATCCCCCTTTCTCTCCTGTAGGAGGCTCAAAGGGGCTTACAATCTCCTTGCCCTTCCCCCCTCACAACAAACACCCTGTGAGGTGGGTGGGGCTGAGAGAGCTCTGAGAAGCTGTACCCTAGCCCAAGGTCACCCAGCTGGCGTGAGTGGGAGTGCACAGGCTAATCTGAATTCCCCAGATAAGCCTCCACAGCTCAGGCGGCAGAGCTGGGAATCAAACCCGGTTCCTCCAGATTAGATACACGAGCTCTTAACCTCCTACGCCACTGCTGCTCCGGTCACACTTGCTGCCACAGGGTGAAAACATGCTTGGGGGACTTTGTACACTATTGGGCACTCGGAGAATTTGCCCACAACATGCTAGACAACCTGCACAGAATGGTGGGTGGGCGGATTTTCTCTGACAGTGGACAGTGTGGAACCTAAAGAGAACTGGTGGAAGGGAGGGAAACAAAGAGTCTCCTGCCCATTGTGTTTGTGCCTCCAACCTGGGATTGTGCAAAAGGATCACTGCTTTAGCGATGTTCAAAAATCTCAGGTTGAGGGGAATAAAACTGGCCAAACTTGTTTTAAGAAGGGGACCTGTGTGAAGTCCCCACCCCACCCAGTGGTGGGATCCAAAAATTTTGGTAACAGGTTCCCAGGGTGGTGGGATTCAAACTGTGGTGTAGCGCCAATGGGGCTGGGCAGGGCATGGCTCGACGGGGGCGTGGCCAGGCATTCTGGGGGCGGGGCATTCCTGGGCAGGGCTGTGGCAAGGACGCAGCCGCTGCGCCAGTCCTTGGGCAGGAAACGAATGCACGCAGGTGCAGGCTGCCACGCACGGCGGTGCACTTCCTGCTAGACTGCTTCAAGTTCTGCGCGCTACTGCTGAGAGGAGGGGCGTAACTAAGGCAAAATCACCAATTAGTAACCTCCTCTTGGCACACGCAAATAATTAGTAACCTACTCTCAGGAACCTGTGAGAACCTGCTGGATCCCACCTCTGACCCCACCCCCCGGCAAGGTTTTTATAACATCCTGCAAATGTTGCATTTGGCCAGTGCAGAATCCACCGGGGAAAACTCCCCCCCCCTCTGATAATATTAGAACTTGGGGTCATCCACTAAAGCTGAAAGGTGAGAAATTCATGACAGTCAACAGGAAGTTGAACTTGCTGCCACTGGATGTGGTGATGGCCTCCAACTATAGAAGGGGAGTGGGCAAATTCATGGGGGACCGGGTTGCCAATGACTACTAATCTTGCTACAGATGCCCTCCCACTCCAGTCCTAGCGGTGAAATGTGTACCTGCCGTATGAATATTAGCACTGGAGAGCACAGGCAGAATAACGCTGTTTCAGTCTGAGTGTTTGTGGGTTTCCTAGAGGCAGCTGAGTGGTGTAGGAGGTTAAGAGCTCATGTACCTAATCTGGAGGAACCGGGTTTGATTCTCCGCTCTGCCACCTGAGCTGTGGAGGCTTATCTGGGGAATTCAGATTAGCCTGTGCACTCCCACACACCCCAGCTGGGTGACCTTGGGCTAGTCACAGCTTCTCGGAGCTCTCCCAGCCCCACCCACCTCACAGGGTGTTTGTTGTGAGGGGGGAAGGTCAAGAAGATTGTAAGCCCCTTTGAGTCTCCGACAGGAGAGAAAGGGGAATATAAATCCAAACTCCTCCTCCTCCTCCTCCTCCTCCTCCTCCTCCTCCTCCTCCTCCTCCTCTTCTTCTTCTTCTTCTTCTTCTTCTTCGTCTTCGTCTTCGTCTTCGTCTTCGTCTTCGTCTTACGTCTTCGTCTTTGTCTTTGTCTTTGTCTTCTTCTGTGTTAACAGGATGCTGGATTAGATGGGCCTTTGGTCTGAACCAGTATGGCTCTTCTTGCATTTTTATGTTGAGCACAGCAGGGGGAGCACTAGAGCAGTCTATGACCAACAGAGATGCTTCCATCACAACATGACGAAGGGACAAATGACAATGAGCCCAAAATTATAGCTGGTTTCAGGAGTTTACCCCATATCTTGTTAGAGCATATTTGAAGCATAAATAAAAGCTATCATTGCTATGGGGATGGGAAATTCTCTCTCACCCCAATTTCTTGTTAAATACAGCCACTGGTTCTTTTGGTTTTGTTCTCTTTTAAAAGAGGGACTCTCGCATTTCTTGTTGTAGAGAGATCAGTGCACCCTTTGGTAACTTCAGCCCTAACAGTTGTTTGATGTTACGTACCACAGGGTGGTGCTCTAGGGCCCCTTCTGCACAACACAAATAAAATGTTTTCTGGCAGGAAATAAAACAGTTCTTCCATGGAGTTCTGCATGGTTTTTAACCCAAAGTGTTTCATTTCCTGCTTAAAAACATTTTATTTGCATGCGATTCTTTTTTGAAAACGTTTTGAAAAAGTTTTCACTTGCTATGTGATCTCTTCAAATAGTTTCCCATGGTTCTCCACAGTTCCTGGATTTCCTCATCAACTTAATGTTCTTTTTTTTAAAAAAAATTGAATTTATTAAATTGAAATATAACACATTACAGATTGATAATAGAAGGTTTTAATAGAAGGTTTTACATTACAATTGTTACAGTAAAATTAAAATAACTCCCTTAATTGGGAATATCATAGTATTTATTTCTAACTACTCTTAGGACTTTACATTCTTAGTGCTAAAAGTGAAATACAGTGAAACAATGGGCCTTTCTCCACTCTCTTCCATCCCCCCTATGCTGCGCGCTGCCCTTAAGAAGAGTGCCTGGGATGCTGGGAGCTGAGGGGGCGCGACAGTGGCAGCTGTCCGAGGCTGACTCGCGCTGTCGCCGCCCCTGTAATGAGGACTTCCAGGAGGACAGCTACTCTCTCTCAAATGGCAGGCTTAAGGTAAGTGCAGAAAGGCCCAATGATAGAAGGAATTAAATGCATCGTAAATTAAATGCATCATTTTCTTTGCTTGCCATCTTGCGCTGTATTTCTGTTGGTTTAAAAAAAATATTGGGGGAATGTCATGTCTACATAAGCTAATCACACGACCCCTAGAGAATCACAACATGAGACTTTGAAACTTCGTAGCTACGAATCTAAGACTTTTTTTTTTAAAAAAGGACCCACCACAAAACGGCAGCCAGGAAGTGTTTTTGATGTGGGAGAGGGGGGTGAAAACAGATTGCAGAAACATTTTGCAAAAAACATTTCCACCAGGTTTGGGCGGAAAGAGCCTAGCACAGTGATGGCGAACCTTTTTGAGACCGAGTGCCCAAACTGCAACCCAAACCCCACTTATGTATTGCAAAGTGCCAACCCGGAAATTTAACCTGAATGCTGAGGTTTTCGTTTAGAAAAAACGGTTGGCTCCCTCTTCCTCTGCCCTACCCACTTGAGCAGGGGCCAGCCTGCTCTAGCCTCCAGCAAGTCCCCCGTGCACTGCTCTGTGCCTCTCTAGCATCTCTGCCTCCTCTGCACCCCCCCTCAGGCAGCAGCCACCCAGAGCACAGGCACCAGGCCCGCCAGCCAAGTCCTCCCTGCTCACCGCGGTGTGCGCATGTCGTACTCAGTGGCCCAGGCCAGCCTAGATGTGTGTGTGTAATGGCAGGAGAATTCGATTTTCCGCCCCCCCCCCCAACATGACGAACTCCGTGCGCGCGTGCCCACAGAGAGGGCTCCGAGTGCCACCTCTGGCACCCGTGCCATAGGTTCGCCATCACTGGCCTAGCAGAAGAACAGGAAGATTTCAAGAGACATTATCTGTCACTGAACGTCTACCAAGCGAAATACAATGCTTAAAAAAATATTTGCCACTAAGAGCACTTCTAAGAAGAATGGAACACCTCGTTATGGAAAAATCAGATACATAATGGAGGCAGGTGTGTAGCTGCAGGCCTTTCACTGAACCTCATCACCGAGCAACTCAGCAGTTTTGCTGGGGATGTTGTAATTACAGGTGTTGCGTCGGTAGCCTGTATACCTGCGGCAGGTCTCACACCAAGTCCGCCCATCAAAGTGTGGTTCCTAGCTTCATAAAAAGCACTTTCTGACTTTAAACTTACTTCAGGCAGTGCCTTCTCTTGTTCTACTCAGACCCAACCAGAGAGAGAGAGAGAGAGAGAGAGAGAGAGAGAGAGAGAGAGAGAGAGAGAGAGCTTCCTTTCATAATTCCTAGCTTCTCCCAAGAACTACTGGATTGCCCAGAGTGAATTCTGTACTGCTCCTGGAATCACCATAGACCTACAGACTGCAAGAAGTATATCCCTCTGGGGGAAAGTATAGCTCCATAGAGTGGACTCCAGGGCATCACAGTCCAGCTGAATTCCTTTCCATCCCCAAACCTTTCCATCTCCAAGTTCCACCTCAAATCTCCAGAAGTTTCCCAAACCAAAGTTGGAATCCTTGAGGTGTGACATTAAGAAACTGTCATCCACTTCTAGGGTGTCTAAATTCTGGGGTGATGACTACCTGGGTTTTCCCCAGAAGTGATGTCATGCCATCACCTGACAACAATTAGTTTTACCTCAGTGGCCACAGGAGCAATGGTGAGAAATGAGAGATGGGGGAAAGAATATCGTTGATCCTGGTGGGTAGACAACAGCCCTGACTGGATTTAGGGCTTGAGATTGAGGGCTTAAAATGGAATATTCTGAAGATCGAGTGGTATGGGTCTGCTGAAGTTAAATTGTGTCTGCTTAAGTTAAGTTGTTGCTTAAGTTAAATATTTCTTTTTCATGGCTGATTCTGCTTTGTCATTATTTTGAAAAAAATCGTTAATGATTTAAGATGATCAAAATAATACTCCTTGTTGAATTTCTAGCATATAGTCGTAGGAAATTGTGTGGTGGAATGCCCCTTTACCAGGGTGTGGTGGAATGCCCCTTTAAAAAAAGTAGTCTCCCAGTACAGGTGTGAAGTATTTATTATCCAAGCGTTTTATGGGCAGCCAGCTTTTGCTCGCTCTCCGAATCCATGTGAAGCCTTCTTTGAGGAGTTTTTGAGATGTTAATAAACCAATTGTTTGCTATGTGGGACACCTGAATATCTCATGAACATCCTCTCTGTCCATGGTGGCGAACCTTTGGCACTCCAGATGTTATGGACTACAATTCCCATCAGCCTCTGCCAGTATTTATTTATTTGTTTGTTTGTTTGTTTGTTTGTTTATTAGATTTGTAGACCGCCCCATCCCCAAGGGGCTCTGGGTGGCCAATTGGCCATGCTGGCAGGGGCTGATGGGAATTGTAGTCCATAACATCTAGAGTTCCAAAGGTTCGCCACCACTGCTCTATGTTCTCATGTGATTGTGAAGATTTGGGCTTTTTTATAGTCTGCTTTTTCTCTACCTTTCAGGAGCTTACAATTGCCTTCCCCTCCCCACAACAGCTTGTGCGGTAGGAGGGACTCAGAGAGATCTGAGACAATCGTGACTAGCCCAAGGTCACCCAGCAGGCTATGTGTGAAAGAGTGGGGAAACAAACCCAGTTTACCTGATTAGATTCTAGTGCTCATGTGGAGAAGTGGAGAATCAAACCCAGTTCTCCAACTTAGAGTCCATTGCTCTTAACCACTACACCTCACAGGATATTATATGGTTTCAGAAGTTATAGATGTGAATTTATTTCAAGTTCCACCTGCGTTGTCAAAACAGTGGTGCTGGTACAAAGCTCCCCTCCAAACCAGGGTGTGGAAATCGACTTTCAACCATTGGCTTCAAACATGATGGGGTGAAAAAGAGTTAACTGTAGTTCACCAATTCAGACACCATGGCCAGCTATGTATTTATTTTTTTTATTTTGATTGTAGACAATCTTTCTCATTGCAACTCAAGGTGAATTGTGCATGTAAAGTACCATCAAGTTAGATGTTCGCCATTGCCTTCCTTTGCAGAGTTATCTTCCTTGGTGGAGTACTTTTCCAAGTACTCGCCCTGTTTAGCTTCCGATAACTGAGGAGATTCGGCTCTTCCACATTCGGCTCTTCCCTCCCCAAGGTGGATGATAAAACATACAGTAATTGAATTAGCCAGCATAAATTATCCAGTAAGCACTGGAATGGAACTAGGATTACAAAACTGGAAAAACGAAGCAAGGGAACTAACCCAAGGAACTATTTCAGGCATGACATACCATAAAGCAGAAAAGGTAGAATGCAGTAAAAGCAAGGTAATATTATCTCACGTACGTGTGTGTGTGTGTGTGTGTGTGTGTGTGTGTGTGTGTGTGTGTGTGTGTGTGTGTGTGTTAGGGGGTGTTTCCATTGTTAAACTGTGGTTTAGTACTGTGACTGAGCAAACAGGGGACCCACAAAAACTTGCTGGAGGCATTTCAGTTGATTGATTGATTGATTGATTGATTGATTGATTGATTGATTGATTGATTGATTGATTGATTGATTGATTGATTGATTGATTGATTGATTGATTGATTGATTGATTGATTGATTGATTGATTGATTGATTGGATTTTAAATTGGAGCCGAAGGGCTCTGGGCAGCATACAGCAGGCCTGCAGCAACAATACAAAGTAGCATTAAAACACAGCAGGCTAAAAACAACATTGTACACATAAAACTAAGGTAATTTAAAACAATTTACAAATCTAAAACCACAAAACACAGCAGCAGCAATAAAATATGTGGCACCCGATCCCAAAGTCGGGAGGGGACAGTACTAATTAGATGGTGTCAGGCGTACCAATGATTTTCACTCTCACACCATTTTCTCTTTTCCTTCCATGAAAGCCCCCCCCGCCCCCCACATCTCTGTTTCCTCCGCTTCCTTCCTTCTTTCCTTCCCACCTATCAGCCAACCTACCTCAGTCTATCCCCTGTCAATAGCTTCCTTGATCCTGGCAACCTCTACCTGGGAAAAAGATGGCTCAGTTGGTCCTGACCTATAAGCCAGGCACAGTGGAGAGACCAGAGACTTGTGGGGGACACCTCATTTCCCCATGTACCCTCTTCAACAGATTATGTCCTCTTTCCCTACACCTGACAACCCCAATAACATGATCTTCCCCTGTTTACTTCCATTTTTATCACCAACCACACACTTATAGCTGAAGATGGGGAGGCAGATAATATATATTTGTTGTTCATTTATTTCATCTATATCCTGCTTTTCTCTACAACAGGCACCCCAAACCACTTATTTTATTCCCCTCCACAACATTTTCTTCTCAAAGCAACCTTGGGAGGTAATTTAGGCTGAGAATGTCTGACTGGCCCAAGGTCACCCTGCGAGCATCTGTAGCAGAGTCAGGATTTGAATCTGTTTCTCTCACATCTTAGTCTGAATCTCTAACCATTACACCCCACTGACTTTCATGGACTGGCTCTTGTTTAACAGTAGAAAGCAGCCAATTCTGGGTGACCCTGCAAGATATATATGGTTTTTACAATATTTAAGAATTCAAAACATCCATGATAAATTGTCGTGTGGACAAATACTTAATTAGCAGAGTTAATGCAATAATGAGGCAGAGACCAGTTGCTTTACTGAAATAAAGTTTACTTACTACAGGGAAGGGAAACTTGGAAGAAAAACAATAAACATCTTTCTTACTAGCTAGCACCAACAGCCAGCTTGCTGCTTAGACTATTACATGGCTACTAAGCTATGGATAGAGTGAACTGAACTGAACTGAACACGTGCAGAGTGCAACACAAAGAAGATGTATCTAAAGTCTACGTGCAGACCTGCATGTAGCCCACCCAACCAACAGGTATCAATTACCTGGTCACTGACTTCTGACCTCACTAACTAATTAGCATGCAACAATTAACTCCTTCGTTACTAGATTGTGTTACTGGCATTTGCCAAATCCCATCATAAATGTAATGTTGAAGGCTTTCACTGCCAGATTCAACGGGTTGTTGTGGGTTTTTCGGGCTGTGTGGCTGTGGTACCATGGCCACACAGCCCGGAAAACCCACAACAACCAGTTGAATCCAGCCGTGGAAGCCTTCAACAATACATTGAACACCTTTACAGGGAAGAGATGTTCCGACAGGCCCAGAAGATGGAGACAGTCCGGATCAAGAAAGCACACCTACCATACATGATACACATCACATTTTAACCCCCTTAAAATCAACTCCTCCAACACACATCAATAAAATAACTTTTAAAAGGATAAAATACATTCAAGATATATATATGTTTTAAGCAATTAAAACATTAGTTAGGAAGGAGGAATAGCAGAAAGGATGTCAGGCCCCTTCCGCACACGCAAAATAATGCGTTTTCAAACCACTTTCACAACTGTTTGCAAGTGGATTTTACCATTCCGCACAGCTTCAAAGAGCATTGAAAGCAGTTTGAAAGTGCATTATTCTGCATGTGCGGAATGAGCCTCAGTTTTTTTATGGTTGCTGTCAGGTCTGACCCCAGTAAGCCCTCTTTCAAAAAGCAGATGTCTTATACTCACCAAATAATAACTGCTTAACAGCTATCTAGCTCATGTTCTTAACTCCCTCAACATCTGGATTAAAGAGCCACAGGTGTGCCCAGAAAAAGCAATCATTCACAACAGAACCTTAAGGACTGAGGCAACATCAGCAGAAGGTCTCGGCCTCTGTGCCCAGTCGGTTGGACCTCTGGGGCAACTAGCTGGCCATGTCATGAAAAAGAACGCTGGACTAGATAAACAACTGTTCTCATCCCACAGGGCTCTTCTTATGTTCTTCTGAGCATGAAATGCATGCAGTCCTAAGCCCTACCATCTCTCACTAGAGAAAAACAAGGTCTGAGGAAAGATCTAAGAACATAAGAACATAAGAACAAGCCAGCTGGATCAGACCAGAGTCCATCTAGTCCAGCTCTCTGCTACTCGCAGCGGCCCACCAGGTGCCTTTGGGAGCTCATGTGCAGGATGTGAAAGCAAGGGCCTTCTGCAGCTGTTGCTCCCAAGCACCTGGACCTCTAAATGAACCTCTGGAGAATACTTCCTTCTACAAATGTCGTGACTGCCCATGTGCCGCGTGCTTGCCCCTCATTACACAGTAACTAACTGCACATGTCAACTTACGTGACGTTAGGAGACAGTTTCTGTGTCGGAGGAAATGATTGGCAGGCAGGCAGATGTGAAGTAGGAACCTCCCAATTTGGCAATTAATCAGTGCCTTAATTAAACCTCCCCCTCCCAGCCCTTCCAGCGCAGGTTTGAATCCTCCCTCCCCGCCAGCTTCCTGCCCTGCAACGTCTCTCGAGAGAGAAAGAAGGAAGGTGCAGTAATTCGTGCTATAAAGGACTCCAAGTATGGTCATAAATCACTTTTCCTTGGACAGCTGATGACAGTATTGCCAGAAAACCTCTGGCAACCAGCAGGTGGTTCAGGGACGGAGAAATTTACCAGCAGCAAATTAAGCATAAGCATAAGCATTTTTATTGTCATTGGGCACGCACAACGAAATTTACAGCAGCATTCCTCGATGCACACAATTTCAGACTCATACCCCATCCTCACTTGCCCCTTCCTCCACCCATCCCTGCACAGCCCCGAACACATCAACACGAAGCCACGGAGTTCAGCATCGCCACATCTCTAGAGTAGAAGCTGTCTCTAAGCCTCTTTGTCCTAGTTTTGTTAGACCTGTATCGTCTGCCGGATGGTAACAGTTCAAAAAGAGAGTGTGCTGGATGAGACGGGTCTCTCAGAATATTTTGGGCTTTCTTTAGGCTTCGGGAATTATAGAGTTCTTCCAAGGAGGGGAGAGGGCAGCCGATAATCCTCTGTGCAGTAGTGATCATAATTTGGAGCGCCTTCCTATTCGCCACTGTGCAACTGGAGAACCATACACAGATGCAGTAGGTTAAGACACTCTCTATAGCACAGCGGTAAAAGGACACCAGGAGTTTTTCATTCAGTTATTGTTTCCTTTAAAGTCTCAGATAGCACAGTCTTTGCTGGGCCTTCTTAACCACCGCGGCAGTCTGTACACCCCAGGTCAAGTCCTCTTTAATCGTAACGCCCAAAAATTTAAAACTAGCCACCCGCTCTACTTGATCTCCATTTATAGTCAAGGGCTGAATTTCTGAGCTATTCCTTCTATAGTCCACTATAAGCTCCTTTGTCTTGTTAGTATTAAGAACCAGGTTATTTTCCCTGCACCATGAGAGCAGTCGGTCCACCTCACTCCGATAGGCAGACTCATCCCCTCCAGAGATGAGCCCCACCACCGTTGTGTCATCGGCAAATTTGATAATGGTGTTACTATGATAGACAGGGTAAAATCATATGTATAAAGGGTGAACAATAAAGGACTCAACACACAGCCCTGTGGCGTTCCCATATTTAGAGTAAGAACTGAGGAAACCCAATTTCCCAGTCTAACCCTCTGGGAACGTTGAGACCCAGTTCCCTGTCATCAGCAACGGGTGGTGTCATTTCCAGCATGCACCAGAAGTGATGGTATCATTTGGGGACATGCTAGGATATGAGTGAAAATTCTGTGGTAGAAACCATTTTTACCATAGGATTTGTCCTCTTTCCCAGAGTATCCCTAAATTGTCCATGATGTGATGACAGCATCACTTCTGGTGCATGCCGCTGACAGAGAACAAGGCTTAAGTTTGCCACTGGTGAGTTCCTCCACCAGCTTGCTTAATTAAGTTGGGGGAGGGGCTCTAAATCTGCTGCTGCCAGTGTGGGGGTCTGGCAACTCTAGCTAATGGCACTCTTGTCACGTTGCAGATATCTTACATTTTCCTGAGACCACTCAGCAAGCCATCTTATTTTAACTATTGTGCACGTGAATTGGAGATGGAGATAATTGTTGTTCTTACTCATTAGTCTGATAAACAGCTCGGTTCTTCAAAGACATATGATTGTGAATACATACAGATATTGTGTGGTAGATAGGTAGTGGTATGTGAAAGTACTCCTGCTCATGCCACTATTCAATGTGAAATCACCAGGCCACTCAGTAGCCATCCCATGACATCACCAGACCACTGCCCATGACATCATTGGATGATACCCCATGACATCCTCAAGACCCACCTAATGAATCACAAAGTTTAGGATGGTGGGGTCCTGGGATCCATGTTGGGTGTGTTACGTGTCATCATGTCACCTCTGACTTATTTAGATGCTATGAACTAATGTTCTCCCAAATGTCCTATCATTAAGGACCTTGGTCATGTCTTGGAAACTGAGGGTCATGACTTGTTTTACTGAGTCAATCCATCTCATGTTAAATCTTCTGATTTTCCTACGGGCTTCCACTTTTTCCTAGCATTATTGTCTTTTCCAGTGAATCTCATCTAGTAGAAGACATGGTTGCTCTCCTTAAGAATTTGAAAGGCTGTCACTTGGAGCAGCAGTGGCATAGGAGGTTAAGAGCTCATGTATTTAATCTGGAGGAACTGGGTTTGATTCTCCGCTCTGCCGCCTGAGCTGTGGAGGCTTATCCGGGGAATTCAGATTAGCCTGTACACTCCCACACACGCCAGCTGGGTGACCTTGGGCTAGTCACAGCTTCTCGGAGCTCTGTCAGCCCCACCCACCTCACAGGGTGTTTGTTGTGAGGGGGGAAGGGCAAGGAGATTGAAAGCCCCTTTGAGTCTCCTACAGGAGAGAAAGGGGGGATATAAATCCAAACTCTTCTTCTTCTTCTTCTTGGAGGAGGACAGGGATCAGTTCCTGTTGGAATCAGAGGATAGGGTTCACAATAACCAGCATAAAAGACAGGTGAAAAAATACTGGCTGGATGTGAGGATTTTTTTTTGTATAGTAAGAGTAGTTCAACAATGGAATCAGCCACCTATGGATGAAGTCGACTCCCCTTTACTGGCGGTCATCAAGCAGGGGCTGGACGAACACTTGTGAGGGGTTCTTTCAGCTGATTCTGCATTGAGCAGATGGTTGAATTAGATGGCCTATCTGGCCCCTTCTAACTCTATGGCTCTGCGGTTCTCATGACACATGGTCGCCTTTGTTCAGTCTAGGGGCCGGCAACCTTTAACACCCAAAGAGCCATTTGGACCCGTTTTCCACGGAAAAAGAAAACCCTTGGAGTCACAAATACTTTTTGACATTTAAAATGAAGATGACACTATCTATATTGGTTTTTTACCTTTACACTCCAAGCCACGTGGAGCCGCAGTACAAGGACGAAAGAGCCGCATGCGGCTCCGGAGCCGTGGGTTACAAACCCCTGGTTTAGTCACTTTAGCTCACAGGGAGAATGCACATTTGGTTGGAACTAAAAAGTGTAAAGGTAAAGGTAAAGGAGCAGCAGTGGCGTAGGAGGTTAAGAGCTTGTGTATCTAATCTGGAGGAACAGGGTTTGATCCCTCGCTCTGCCACCTGAGCTGTGGAGGCTTATCTGGGGAATTCAGATTAGCCTGTACACTCCCACACACGTCAGCTGGGTGACCTTGGGCTAGTCACAGCTTCTCGGAGCTCTCTCAGCCCCACCTACCTCACAGGGTGTTTGTTGTGAGGGGGGAAGGGCAAGGAGATTGTAAGCCCCTTTGAGTCTCCTGCAGGAGAGAAAGGGGGGATATAAATCCAAACTCCTCGTCCTCGTCCTCGTCCTCGTCCTCGTCCTCCTCCTCGTCCTCGTCCTCGTCCTCGTCCTCCTCCTCCTCCTCCTCCTCCTCCTCTTCTTCTTCTTCTTCTTCTTCTTCTTCTTCTTCTTCTTCTTCTTCTTCTTCTTCTTCTTCTTCTTCTTCTTCCTTCTTCCTTCTTCTTCTTCTTCTTCTTCTTCTTCTTCTTCTTCTTCTTCGTATAAACAATTATAGTGTGTTATGAAGTCCATGAAGTGCTACATCACGGTCATCAGCCAACCAGGCAGCTGGGACAGGAAAGCTGGAAGTGGCTTGGGATAGCTGTCTCTGGCTGTGCCTCTCTAGGAATGGAGACTCTTTCCCATTAACCCTTAGGGCGACTCTCCAAAGGAGGCTGAGAGGAGCCAAGCCACGTGGAGCCGCAGTACAAGGACGAAAGAGCCGCATGAGGCTCTGGAGCCGCGGGTTCAAACCCTGGTTTAGTCACTTTAGCTCACAGGGAGAATGCACATTTGGCTAGAACTAAAACCTACTTGTTTGTCTTTTTGGCAATCCATAATAGCTACAAAAATCTCCTCCAGCACCACATTTCAAATGAATCCATTTCCAACCATAGGGTCCTTCAGTGTATTCATGCCACAAAATGCGTTGCGACAGGCCCACCCACTGTGTGGTGGGCTTATTCTTCAATGTGTCCACACAGGATTGTAGTCTGTTTAACAGATTAGCATTATAGACCAGGTTATCTACCACCATTTTGTGAACTGGTCTTGCCCGTCCCTCAGCTAAGGCTCTTGCCCTCCGATGTCTGGATCCTCCGATGTCTGGACCAACACCTTTCTTGATGATGCCTAGAAGAATCATTTTGAAAATGAGAATATAATGGGGCAAGAACGATAATTGCCTCATTCCCCAGGTTGGTCATGGCTGAAGACTGATTATTACCCCAAGTTCCTAAATCTCCAACATTTCTAGAACCTGAATTGTTTTGCCAGGAGTATTGTTGCTCTGACTGTATGCAATTAAGATAACTCGTAATGAGCCGAATTCCCGGAAGCTATTTCCAAAAACTGTACATATTTTTCGTAGATGATATTTAATTGTTCTTGGTTGTCTATTCCCCCTTGTGCAAACTGTAATGCATAAGGTGCCATTCAATATGTGAGCAGACCCTGGGTCCCCATCTGGATCCAAGCCATGCTCTGAACGTCCCTCAATCTAAGTTTTTTCACCAAATAATGGGAGTCCCAAACTGTGTTCCTTATGCAGCTTTGTGATTAGAACTGGGGCAAAACAGCCTAGAACTCAAAGCATGGCTTGGAGCCTTTAGATTCTGGCTTTGCCTTCATTACCTGCCATCCGAACACTCCCTTGTCTCCTTGATACTTCAGGACACGCAGGCTAACCCCTGGTTCTCTTTAATCGAGAGGAAGATCATATCCATTGGCTTGCCTCTCGAATCACTCTATTTAATGTCCAGAAGCATTCAATACGCTTAAAGACCTGGCTTCTAGATCTGGAATTTGCAAATTTACATCTAGCAGCCAAACAAACCTGCTCCCACACTCAATTCTTAATTCCATTAGAGCAGAGCCGTAGGGCCTTTGTGTTCTAATGAACCCCTGAGCAAGGAGAGCTCTCACCATTGCGCGATTCAATGTTATGCCCTCTGCCCTATTAAACGGTAGGTTTAGTAACCTAGAAAAATCTGCAAGGATATGCAGCTGCAAATCCAATGTGGTTGAAACCCTTGCCCACCAACATCTGCACTGCACTAGATTTGTTAAAATCAGATCCAAATATATCTATTTATAGCCTCTTTTCCAATCTTGACTGCCGCATCTGATTAGGTTATCTTTATTGTTGAATAACTCTGACCCTGAGGTGCTGTGTAGCTGAGAGTATCTAATAGTATGTATCTGTTATGGTCCTTTTGGGGCTTTTTTGCTTTTATCACTTACTAGCAGGGTACCCGTGCTTTGCTACGCATACTTCATCACAGGCTCTCTATGAATTTCGGGATGACATCAGCATACTTCTTTGCAGCCTGTTTGTGAACTTTGGGGTGACATGCAGCATATTTCCTCACAGCCTGTCTGTGGACTGATGGGTTTGTTTTTGCATATGTTGCAGCAGCTTCCTGTAGTTGTCTTTTTCTAATGCAATAGTAATTTATTGCTGTATCTTTCACCCTGGTGGAGGTCTCCAAAAGACATCATTTGAGGGAGAGCAGCCATTGTATTTTACCAGGATGCAGGAAAGGGAAGATGTTCTGCCATTGGTTGCTGGGATGAGTGAGAAGGCTGTAGAAGAAGGTTCAGGTAGGGGCTGGTTGAAGGGCAGGGAGCTGGACTGTACTGCCACTGCAGCACATTCCTGGGGACTCATCCCACCACTTCAGAGCGCGACACCAAGCACAGGGTGATCAGAGGCCGACAGCAATAAACTTGTCTCCACAGTAGTCAATCTGATGTCCATATGCAACACCCGACAAATGTTTAGTAGTCCAAGGTGAGAGTGTGGTTTGTAATCTATTTTGATAGTATTTGGCTGTAGCGGTGTTGTTAACGTGAGGGTGGGTGGAGGAGTACTTTTTCACAGCCTATCTGTTAACTTTGGGGTGACATTCAGCATACTTCTTTGCAGCCTGTTTTGTGAACTTTGGGGTGACATGCAGCATATTTCCTCACAGCCTGTCTGTAGACTGATGGGTTTGTTTTCAAATAGGTTCACATGAGTTGTGGAGGGCAGTGTTAAGAGTGCATTTGGTGAAGGACATGAAGCTGGTGGTGTTTAACTGTCACCCTTAGAATGTTCGTGCAGCATGTCTGTGGAGCTGGCTTGCCCTTAGAATGTTCACGCAGATGGCCAGAGATGAGCAGTGAAAACAGTAAATACCTAATAAATCAAGTGGAAGTGAATATTTTGGGAAATCCTTTCTTAGTGAGCACCTGGAGTACATAAGGAACAGGTGTGCCAAATTTCATGTGTGTGGTTTCGTTGGTTTTTTAGTTCTGTTGATGAGTCAGTCCCTGAGTCAGTGGTATTTCGTGTTTTTATATATAGATGTATTAATTTTGCTTTCTGATTATGCCAATAAAGGCTAATGTACGTATGTGAGCAGACCCATTTTGGTAGTGGGTCATAATCTTCCATTGTGGCTACATTGGGGTAGGTGTCTCCAAACTCTGGTCATCCAGATGTTCATGGACTACAATTCCCATCAAGCCCTGCCAGCATGGCCAATTGGATGAGTTGATGGGAACAGGAGACCCCTACATTTCTAATACTTCCTGCTTAATTTTGCATATGCTCAATTTGCATAAACATGTACATAACTGAATGTTTTACCCAGTAATCAAGTTTCATTATCATAGACTTCTATATTCAGTATAATTGTACTTTTTCTGATATTCAGTTTAATGACCCCTCACTTCCTCAGTGGTCTCCCATCCAAATACTCCCATCCAAATACTAACCAATCCTGCTTAGCTTCTGAAATCTCTGAAGTCTGGACTAGCCTGGTCCATTCAGTTTAGGTTTTCCAGCATTAACCCAAAGCTCCCAAAGGCACCTGGTGGGCCACTGCGAGTAGTAGAATGCTGGACTAGATGGACTCTGGTCTGATCTAGCAGGCTAGTTCTTATGTTCTTAACCATAAGCATATTTAAAGCCATAACTCTCAGTTCCTTGGATATCAAAACCACTCATTTTAACATCATCGCCTCAGGTTGACAAGTTATCTTAAATTGAGATCAGAAGGAAACAGTGGGTGAGATCTGCTTCTCATAGTTTCATGCTAATTTAATTGCCTTTATATCCCACCCATTCCTGACCAAAAATATAACTCTACAATAAAAGTAATAATAATAATAATAATACTAAAACTTGAAATCTACCCATAGATGGTGAGTAATATAGTAGCATCATTCAGTTTATAATCTATATCTTCTGGTCTTTCACTGACTCTTTACCAGGTATCATGGTGGAGATGGGAAGGACCACAAAGATCAGATGACAATAAAGAGTGAAAGCATATGATGGGAGGAAGGAATCAACGATGGCAGGATAGAAAGAATGAAATCATGAACTTTACATGGACATGGACTTTATATGCGGACTGTATGAGAGAAGTTGGAGGAGCAGCAGTGGCGTAGGAGGTTAAGAGCTTGTGTATCTGATCTGGAGGAACCGGGTTTGATTCCCCGCTCTGCCACCTGAGCTGTGGAGGCTGATCTGGGGAATTCAGATTAGCCTGTACACTCCCACACACGCCAGCTGGGTGACCTTGGGCTAGTCACAGCTTCTCGGAGCTCTCTCAGCCCCACCTACCTCACAGGGTGTTTGTTGTGAGGGGGGAAGGGCGAGGAGATTGTAAGCCCCTTTGAGTCTCCTGTAGGAGAGAAAGGGGGGAAATAAATCCAAACTCTTCTTCTTCTTCTTCTTAATGAAGAAAGATGGGAGAAGAGGCTGGAAAGAATGAACCTGCTGCTGCTCAGTTAAGAAATTAAGAAGAATCCAACTCCTTTGGGGGGATGGAAAAAAGGGGGGAAATTGTATGGTTTGGATAAAATGTAAACTGTTATACATGTATGTATTGGAATGGGTCCGACTATACAAATAATTTTTTTTAAGTATATGATGGGGGGAAGGCGCTCAATTAAAAGTGTGTGATAATAATTCATAATTGGTGGTTTGTGAATGAGAGGCTGGCAAGATGGTGCGAGGACAGTGATGCCCAGAGGTGGGATCCAGCAGGTTCTCACCAGTTCCCGAGAGTGGGTTACTAATTATTTGTGTGTGCCGAGAGGGGGTCACTAATTGGGTCCGCTTTTCCATCTCCACACCCTCGCCTCCCTGAGAGGCATACTGCCTTTGAATGTGAAGGTTCCATATAGCAATTGCGACTAATAATGTTTGGATAAAATGTAACTGGGTTAATCCCTTTCAGGTACTGCAATTCATTGATTCTCAGCCTTTCGTATCTTTTATCTCACCAGTCTCTATCAAAGAACCTGCGTGTTTCACCATTGCTGTGTTCAGATTTGTGAGTTGGGGCATTTTCTATAATGTGATGATGATTTAGAAATGACCTGGTGCAAAAAAAAAATTGGGGTCGTGGTGGGGTGGCTGCCCATGGGGGCTAATCTAACCTGTGGTTTCCTGGGTCTAGGGCTCCTCAGGGTTTGCCTAGGGTACTTCTGCCCCCCTTTGCTGAGGGGGGGCTGGCGAGGGAACCTGTTACTAAAATTCTGGGATCCCACCACTGGTGATGCCCCTTCCATACATGCAGAATAATGCACTTTCAATCCACTTTCACAATTGTTTGAAAGTGCATTTTGCTGTTCCACACAGTAAAATCCATTTGCAAAGTGCACTGAAAGTGGATTGAAAGTGCATTATTCTGTATGTGCGGAATGGGCCTGAGTGGACTTGACCAAAGGCCTACTGGAACATTTCTGACTTATAGGCCCTGCAGAACTGAGTAAGGCCTCACAGGGTCCTGGTGTCAGCTGACAGAGAGTTCTAGCAGGCTAGAGCCAGGGCCGAAAAAACTCTGGTAGAGATTAACCTTATGTCTGGGGTCAGGGACGACCGGAAGATTATTACCAGAGCACTGAAGTGTCCTCCAAGGGTAATATGGGGAGATATGGTTCTGAAGATATGAGGTCCTAGACCACTCAAGGTCTTAAGAGTCAAAACTATCACCTTAAAACATGTTAAAATGTTCAAGAAAAATGGAAAGATGGCCTGCACATGTAATCTATATATATAAAAATCTAACAGTGTGTTTGTCCCTGATGGTCTCCCTCAGAAACTGCTGGACGTATCGCCCCCAAATTTTCACAGAATGTCCCTCCCTGTTGCGGGCAGGTACTTGGACCTTCAAATCACCGAAAGTCCATACCTGAGCCAGGTAAAACGTCTTTTTCCTGGTGCACCAGGCCATGAAGCAGTCTGTGTTTAACTGTCACCCTTAGAATGTTCGTGCAGCCTGTCTGTCTGTGGCCTGAGGGCTTAGGATGTTCGCGCAGATGGGCAGAGATGAGCAGTGAAAACAGCAAATAGGTAATACTGTTAGGTAATAGGAGTGGAAGTGAAACACATACACAATTTGCTGTGTGAGACGTCTGGTGGGGTTCCCCCCCCACATGCAGGTAACTTTCACTCTCTGTGCCTCACCCACTGCTACCACACAATACACATCCAGCTCATCCTCACACTCCTCACTCTGCCCTCCCTCACATCCACCCACCACTTACCCACTTCCTCACCCATATTCACCACAGCACTCTTTTACTAAAAGCGAGCTGGAGTTTCCCTTTTTCTTCTAAGAAAATCCACAGGGTGGGGGTGAACCAACACTACCGGCTCCGCTTCTTTTGCACGTGGCCCTTTAAGAACCCAGGGAGCTGGCCTCGATCTGAGCGCCTCCCCACCCTGCCTCTGCTGCCTGACTGGGATAGCCTGCTTGCCCCAGTTCTGCCTTCCCCAAGCCAGGACTGTGCGCGTCAACCACCTTCAAGGACAGCGGGATTCGCACTCTGGACAGTTCCATTGTGGAATGGGCAAGGTTACCTTATACTAAAAAAAAATACAGCCCCATATAACAATGTGCAGTGAAAAGGGAAAGAGGGATTCCATTTGACCACCCCAAAAGGTTATGCTGGGGATCACTGGACCTGCATGGACATCTGTGTGGGTTGCGGACTGTGATGAGAAGGACAATTGCCACAGCAACGCGTTGCTGGGCCCGCTAGTAAATAATAATAAAATAATAACCTACTTGATTGATTGCCACTCATAATGTCAGGAGTGGACTACCAGAAAGTGGAAAATCTCATTCCTTCAATAGTTTGATAAGGTGCCAATAGTCATGCAATTTGAAATACAGTATACCTGAGGAATGATAACTGAAATAGTATAGCACAGCACTGCACAGTATAGACCTGTTTTCTTGGGAGCTGTTGATTATGCATTGTACTTTAGGTGTTATAGGTTTATGTTTGAGTGTAATATAATTTAGGATTTTTTTTCAATGTTAAATTTGAATTCAGAGTATGTTTCATTATGCATTCTGTATGCTATCCGCAGCTCTGAAGGGATGGGATATGAATCTTTTAATGTATAAATATTTCAGTTGAAATATGACTGGAAAATAAGACTTCTTGTGTGTGAATGCAATAGTTTCATTAATGGATTTTCTTTTTTTTCTGATTTTTTTTCATAGCAACCATTGATTCTGTGTAATGTCAAAGGCTTTCACAACTGGAAACATTGGGGTGCTGTGTGGTTTCCGGGCTGTATGGCCGTGTTTTACCACACAGAAACCACACAGCACCCCAACAATTGATTCTTCTTGTTCTCTTTTTCCCCTTTCATTTATCTAATCTCTCTCTCTCTCTCTCTCTCTCTCTCCCTCTCCCTCTCTCCCTCTCTCCCTCCCTCCCCCCCCCCCTCTCTCTCTCTCTCTCTCAAGCAGTTGTTTTATGTTACCACCACAGGGTGTTGCTCTAACAGCTGGTTGAGGAAGTTTGGGGAGACATTTCCTGCCTCTGGATATCTGCAGAATAAAATTCTGAATTTTTGTATGATAACCCTTCCTGCCTTTTCCCTCTTTGAATTTCTTTTTTGCCCACAATGAAATTGTTTCAAAATTGCCATATATGTCAGGGATAAATTGATTAAAGAGCAAGGAACAGAATTTCCTTTAGCAACCCAACCACACACTCATCCTCAATTGGTAGACCCTCCTAGTGATTTTTGAAGATCTTGAAAGTTCTTCTAAAGCATTTAAATGCCTTTCTTTGTGAAAAATAATGTTTGCAACATACTATACAGGTGATGGTGATGTTCTGATGTTATCTTAAAGAAATGGAGGTCAAGGTACTGTCCAATTGTATGACATCAGAGATCTACAAGTAAGACTCCTCCTTGCCTGTGTGGTATAGTGATTATGAGTGGTGGGCTATCGTATGGGGAACTAGGTTTATTTCCCCACTCCTCCACATGAAACCATCTGGGTGACCTTGAGCCAGCCACAGTTCTCTAGGACCTCTCTCAGTCCCACCTACTTCACATGGTGCCAATTGTGGAGGCTCCCTCCCCCTTCCTCCCCCCTTGCATGCCACCCCTCCCCCTTCTTCCCCTCCCACTCCCTCTGCTAGGATGGGTGGGCAATGTCCAGATGCCAGGCCCCCTCCCCCTCCCTTGCAAGCCACCCCTCACTCCCTCCCCTCACTCCCCTTTGCTTGCATGGCACCCCTCCCCCTCCCTCTATTTGGGTGGGTGGGCCATGTCAAGATGTCGGGACCCCTCCCCCTCCTTCCCCTCCCTTGCATGGCATCCTTTCCTCCCTCCACTCTCCCTCCTTCCGCTAGGGTGAGTGGGCTATGTCCAGATGCCGGGCCCCACCCCTTCCCTCCTCTCCCTTGCATGCCACCCCTCCCTCCCTCCCCTCCCTAGAGGGAAGAGAAGAAGATGATTGCAATCCCCTTCAGGTTTCTTGAGGTAGAGTAAAGCAGGGTATAAATGCAGCTCCCTCTCCCCCTCCTTCCCTTAGTTGTCCATTGGACATATTAATTTTTGTCTTTACTAATTCATACTATCCAATTGGTTCCATTGGTTCAGTTGATATAACTTTTTCACGATGAAAAGGTTGTGACTTGCACGTTCAGTGCAAGCTAGAAGGGAGAAATCAAGACAGTTGTCCAATTAACATCGACATTTGGCGTTTACTTTGCAAGCTATTGAATCAGTTGAAAGAATACCTAGACAGAAGTAAGAGGAAAGAGGTACGGGGGGGGGGGGGAGGGGGGGCGATGTGGTGGTTTGGATGTTACACTGAGATCTGGGAGACCTGCGTTGAAATCCCCACTTTTCCACAGAATCTTGCTTGGTGAACTTGGACCAGTTATACACTAGGCTTGTGTGGTTATTTCATGTCTAGACCTGCCGTGGTGTTGCCATGTCAACAGGGGAGCATGGGAGTATGTGGCATCAGGGTCCTTGCTATGCATAGCATTATTTAGAGCTCTGCTATGTAAAATTGTGTTGGCTAACTCCTCAAGGAATAATAGCTCCTCAAGGGAAGGGTCCTGATCTCAGAGGCCCTTTCCGCATGGGCCTTTAACAGCGCCCTAGGGATGGCAAAAACGCCATCTGCAGGGAGCTGTTCACATGGGGGGCGCAGCTGCATCGTAGCCGCGCTGTCCTTGCGCCTCCCCAGCGGCGCAAAGCTGCTGTTTCCCAACCTTGCTTCCCCAGTGAGGTTTTTGGGAAACAACGGCTTCCAGCCGCTGTTGTGCGAACGGCAGCAGCTGGAAGGTGCCATTCGCCCTCCCCTTTCCCAAATGCCTTTCCGTGCCCTCCAGCCTCCGGCGCGTCACACAGGCCAGGGGACACGCCCCCCTGCCCTGCGACTTCTGAGCTGTCGTGCAGGGCAGGGGGGGCATGTCCCCTGGCCTGTGCGACGCGCCGGAGGCCGGATGACACGGTAAGGCGTTTGGGGGACGGCGCAGCCTGTGCAGATGCCGCACCGTCCTCCCCGTTGCAACCGGGACCGTTTGTGCGAACGGTCCCAGGGGGGTTGGGTCAGCGTCATGTACACCGACACAACCCCCATCGTGGCCATGTGGAAGTGGCCAGAGTGACCTTGGAAAAGCTGAAAGCTTGTGAACCACTGGTGGCAAGACAAAAGGAGGGGGTTGCCTAGTAACAGCATAAAGGAAGGGGGGTGTAGTTGGGATTAATGGAGAAGTCCAGTTTTGAAGCCTTTCATTTTAGCAACAGCCTTGAAGTGTATCCTGCCTGCAGCTCCAATCAATAAATCGATTTTGTACTCACTGAGCCTGTTGATTGGGTGGTCTATAGGACACAAAATTGCATGATTAATTACAATAATTATGGAAGCGGGATTTTTTATCATTGTAATTTGTGAAAAAGGGGGGCAAGTCCCCTAAAAGTAGACTGATTTTTCTTCTTTCTTTATTCTAGTTCTGTCTTCTCTGACTCTGACACCTTTTACGCACTTGAGGTCTGCCATACATTAAGCACACGTTCTCTTCAAGTTGGATTCTTCATTATGCACTCATTTTGGCATCTTTGGAAATCACAACACTCTCAGATCAGAGAAGTGCCATGGTTTTTGAAACTGAGGCCCTTTCCGCACGGGCCAATAACAGCGCCATAGGGACGGCAAAAACGCCGCCCCTAGGAAGCTGTTTGCATGGGGGGTGCAGCTGCATTGCAGCAGTGCCACCCTCGCTCCCCCCCAGCGGCGCGAAGCTGCTGTTTCCCAACTTCACTCCCTGAGTGAGGTTTTCTGGAAACAGCAGCTTCCAGCCACTGCCGTGCGAATGGCAGCGGCTGAAAGGTGCCATCTCCCTTTTCCCGAATGACTTACCTTCCCTGCAACCTTCTGGCGCATTGCCCAGGCCTGGGAACACCCCCCCCCTGCCCTGCAACTCCAGAGCTGTCACGCAGAGCAGGGGGGCGTATCCCCTGGCCTGGGCGACACGCCGGAAGGTTGCAGGGAAGGTAAGTCATTCAGGCGACGGCGCAGCGCTGCGCCGTCTTCCCTGCCCCTACCGGGACCATTTGTGCAAATGTATGCAAATAAATATATATTTATTTCCCAGAGCAAGACCCCCACAAGGGTTGCCCCCCTTTGAAACCTCTACCACAGAGCCAGCTGGGTGTAACAGCAAGCCCCATTGAAGTCTATTGTGGGGAAAGCTATTTTTTCCCACCATAGAACTTGCCGAAGAGCTCGGCAGATTCTGCTCTGCAGTGGCTCCATTGTAACCAATTAGGAATTTCTGAGTATGTAAGCAGGCTGCACATTTTTGAAAATAGAGGCACCTGACTTTCAAGGTGGCTCCAAGAGGCCCTCCTGGCTTGATAGCATCCAGGCTTGATGAACTTTGCTTCTGGGGGTGACGGGTTTATTGAGAGAGTTCTGAGAGAGCCAGCAGGCCTCACCTGCAGGAGCGGGGAAACAAAATAAGCCTTTTTGGGGGCCCATAAAATTGAACCCCCAGAAGCAAAGTTCATCAAGCCTGGATGCTATTACCAGGAGGACCTCTTGGAGCCACTTTGAAAGTCAGGTGCCTCTATCTTCAAAATTGTGCAGCCAGTGCTTACATGCTCAGAAATTCCCCATTAACTACAATGGAGCCAACCCACTGCAGAAAAGAGAATCTTGGGTAAATTTCTTGGGGTGCCTTTGAGGAGTGCATTGTTAAATGCTAGTGGCACTAAGATATGGTATCATCTGGAGACTGTCCTGATGATACCACCTGAGGTTGGTGAAGTTTGGTTCAGGGGAACCAAAGGTATGGTCCCTCAAAAGGGTAGCCCTGATCTCCTGTTAGCTCCCATTGAAAACAATGAGGGATGGACTCCCCAAATGAAACTTCACTAAACTTGGGTGGTATTATCAGAACAGACTCCAAATGATATCTGGAAATCTTGGTGCTGATAGCTTTAAAAATGCACCCCTGCAGGCCAAAACACAAAAAAATAAAAAAAAAATCATCTGAATATGTTGGTTCTGGAAGGTTTTCCGGGCTGTGTGGCTGTGGTCTGGTGGTTTTTGTTCCTAACATTTCGCCTGCATCTGTGGCTGGCATCTTCAGAAGTGTATCACAGAGAAAAGTCTGTTTTGTGATCCTCCTTGATCTGAGGTTGCAAATGCCTTAGCAGACCAGGTGCTCGGGAGCAGCAGCAGCAGAAGGCCATTGCTTTCACATCCTGCATGTGAGCTCCCAATGGCACCTGGTGGACCACTGCGAGTAGCAGAGTGCTGGACTACATGGACTCTGGTCTGATCCAGCAGGCTCTTTCTTATGTTCTTATGTTCTTACGTACTCTTGAAACACTCAATCCCCTTATAAACACAAAAATGCATTTCAAAATGCCTTAATCCTCTTGTGTTGATCTTCCAAAAAAATATGAATGTATTTCAGTATTTCACTCCTCTGAAATTGCTGCTATTCCTGTTGTGGCTGTTGCCACTGTTACTACAACCTCTTCTGCTGTGCCGCCAGCTACCTCAAGTTCCGCTTCATAAGAACATAAGAACATAAGAACATAAGAACAAGCCAGCTGGATCAGACCAGAGTCCATCTAGTCCAGCTCTCTGCTACTCGCAGTGGCCCACCAGGTGCCTTTGGGAGTTCACATGTAGGATGTGAAAGCAATGGCCTTCTGTGGCTGTTGCTCCCGAGCACCTGGACTGTTAAGGCATTTGCAATCTCAGATCAAAGAGGATCAAGATTGGTAGCCATAAATCGACTTCTCCTCCATAAATCTGTCCAAGCCCCTTTTAAAGCTATCCAGGTTAGTGGCCATCACCACCACCTCCTGTGGCAGCATATTCCAAACACCAATCACACGTTGCGTGAAGAAGTGTTTCCTTTTATTAGTCCTAATTCTTCCCCCCAGCATTTTCAATGAATGCCCCCTGGTTCTAGTATTGTGAGAAAGAGAGAAAAATTTCTCTCTGTCAACATTTTCTACCCCATGCATAATTTTATAGACTTCAATCATATCCCCCCTCAGACGTCTCCTCTCCAAACTAATGGCTAATGTCCAAAATTATCTTCAGCAATCCAAACACTAAAATCCCAATAGATAACACCGTGACATTATTTGTGCTGGCTTCCTTCCTGCATTCTTGCCCAGCTAAGTCTGGCACCTGCCTCCAGTCATGAGAATCATATACTCCTTTATCTCCTTCAATTTATGCTGTAACTCTTAAGTTATGAGGTCATTATTGTTAGATAGCCAACACTAAGCCCTCATTATCTTCTTTTTGAGAAGATTACTATTTTTATCTTAGGTTGTTTCTGCACAGGCGAAATATCCTGGGTTGAGCAAGGGAAATATCCAGGTCTGGCCCAGGCATTCGCATGGTTCCCAGTCCTAAAGCGGGTTTGCCCTGCGACATGTCCCTCATCCAAAATCCTGGGGTGAGCCCGCTACCGTGCAAACACTACGGGAGCTGAACCAGTTTATTTTTCCCACCCAGCAGCCTGATTTCCCTGCCCTACCACATGCCCCCTGTTCTCCCCACCTGACATTCATTCAAGCTGTGGCTCAAAAACAACAGCCAATCAGAATGCAGGACACCAGGCATGGGCGGATATGCTTTCAGTGTAAATACAAATGACCTGGGCTCATTTGTATTGAATTTGTATTGTATTTGTAATCTGGAGGAACTGGGTTTGATTCCCCTCTCTGCCGCTTCAGCTGTGGAGGCTTATCTGGGGAATTCGGATTAGCCTGTACACTCCCACACACGCCAGCTGAGTGGCCTTGGGCTAGTCACAGCTTCTCGGAGCTCTCTTAGCCCCACCTACCTCACAGGGTGCTTGTTGTGAGGGGGGAAGGGCAAGGAGATTGTAAGCCCCTTTGAGTCTCCTGCAGGAGAGAAAGGGGGGATATAAATCCAAACTCTTCTTCTTCTTCTCCTGGTCTTCACTTGATTCCTTCACAGAAATGGACAGCCATGTGAAAGGAGAAACTGGGATAAAGCAGACCCGGATTGTAAGAAACCAATTGTATCCAGGTATAATTGTGCCATCTGGAAACGGCCTGAGATCCTCAGATCTCCATCCTGAATGGGACATACAATCTTTAGAACATGGGTTTCTTCATTCATTTCCACCTATCCATCTCTTTAAATGCGATTACCTGCATTAGACCTCAAGGATGAAGAACCTAGACAAAATAAATGAGTAAAATCAAGGCTGACAGCATGGTTAATCGATATTCAATCTGGTTTTTTTTATTTGTTTATTTATTTACTTCATTATAGCCTTTTCTCCTCCATGGGGACCCAAAGTGCCTTACATTATTCTCTCCTCCTCCACCACCTGGAACTTTGATGATGGGCAGGAAATAAATATATATTTATTTGCACAATTTACTAAAGTGTGCTTGGGAGGGGCAAATCCTGTGGGCACCCAGTGGAAGATGAACCCGGAGGCTGCTGAGGGAAAATGGCACCTAGGGTGAAATGGCAGCCGCCACCACCCCGGGAACCTCCACCACAACAAACACCTGTCACCTACCTTTTTTAAGCTTAAAAAGCAGCTTACTCTAGTTCGTGGGGACTGCTGTGGGTTGCAGAGGCTGCTGCGGGCCGGAGGGGGGAGACTTGGGCAAGGATGGGGGAGTGATACTCCACCCCGTGCCTGCGTCTGGGGCATTTGTCCCCCCTGCCCCATTGAAGCTCTGCCTATGAAAAAGAAGAAGAGATTGGATTTATATCCCCCCTTTCTCTCCTGCAGGAGGCTCAAAGGGGCTTACAATCTCCTTGCCCTTCCCCCCTCCCAACAAACACCCTGTGAGGTGGGTGGGGCTGAGAGAGCTCCGAGAAGCTGTGAGTAGCCCAAGGTCACCCAGCTGGCATGTGTGGGAGTGCACAGGCTAATCTGAATTCCCCAGATAAGCCTCCACAGCTCAGGTGGCAGAGCTGGGAATCAAACCCGGTTCCTCCAGATTAGATACACGAGCTCTTAAGCTCCTACGCCACTGCTGCTCCTATGGGCTCTAGGCTCCAGGAACAGCTCTGCAACCAAGGCAGCCCCTTGTGGGTCCACACCCTCCTAAAGTCCATTTCGATTTGGTCCCACTCAGAGCAAAAAAAGTTTGCCCCATTTATCCATGTCTAGGAATTAATGAGCAATCTTTCAGCCTAACATGCATCCAAAAAACCCTAACGGGTGCCGTACTGCATTTTCTGCTTTGCCATGTATTCACCTTCCTATTCACACATATGCAGAAGTGGGATCCAGCAGGATCTCACAGGTTCCCGAGAGTAGGTTACTAATTATTTGTGTGTGCCGAGAGGGGGTTACCAATTGGTCATTTTGACACGTGATTTTTGCCTTAGTTACGCCCCTCCTCTCAGCAGTAGCGCACAGAACTTGAAGCAGTCCAGCAGGAGGTGCACCGGCGTGCATGGCAGTCTGCGCTTGCGTGCAATCGTTTCCCGCCAAAGGACCGGCGCAGCAGCTGCGTCCTTGCCACAGCCCCGCCCAGGAATGCCCTGCCCCCGGAATGCCCAGCCATGCCCCCATCATGCCATGCCCAGCCCCATTGGCGCTACAACACAGTTTGAATCCCACCACCATGGGAACCTATTACTAAAATTTTTGCATCCCACCACTGCACATATGTGAATTTAATTCTGGTAATATCCTGATAAAAATCTATTAGCCAGTGGTTACAAAGTTGGGATGAAAGAAAAAATAGAAAATGGACATCCTTATTTGGTATCACAATTAATCCTTACTAAGCCAGATACACAGTTATTTACTTATTGGCCCTATATAGTGAATCAATAGCTGAAATGACATTATTGAATATATTTCCGAATTCATTAAAACTTAATACTTTTTTTTATAAAGTCCCAGTTAACCAAATAAAATATTTTATGGAGATGAAAATTATTGATAATTCCTTCTTCCTTTTTGGAATGAAACAGAAGCCCCACAACCTCCCTAACTCATCTGCAATACAACATTTCTGTATAAATTCATATTGATCAGAGCTTACTAAAGTTGAAATACACACTTCCGCTATGTGTGCACACTGATCAACAGCAGCAAAGGGGCAGCAACACTCACATCCAATTAGATTAACAGGCACAAATGCCTCTTTATATTATTTTTGACGTACAGACAAAAAAAGGGGGTTGCCCAGTGGTGGGATCCAAAAATTTTAGTAACAGGTTCCCATGGTGGTGGGATTCAAACTGTGGCGTAGCGCCAATGGGGCGGGGCGGGGCATGACGGGGGCGTGGCTGTGCATTCCAGGGCAGGGCATTCCTGGGCGGGGTTGTGGCAAGGACCGCTGCTTCGGTCCTTGGGCGGGAAACGAATGCACACAGGCGCAGGCTGCCACACACACGGTTGCACCTCCTGCTAGACTGCTTCAAGTTCTGCGCGCTACTGCTGAGA